>NC_041356.1:11112537-11414519 GCF_900634415.1 Cottoperca gobio | reverse complement strand
TTAACCGTTTTAAACATCTGTAGGTGATGACAGATTTGGGTTTGGACGCTGGACAAAGATATCACAGTCACAGCTGCCTTTTAACCTCCCTGTTCGTCACGTCTGTGTCATACAGGGATCGGCTTACAGATCCCCGTATGACACATAGTTTGATGTTTCTGCCAGCTAAGCAACAACACAAGCATCCATTTTCGCCGTCTCAGCCCATCTTTGAGCCGTGTCATGAGTGTATTCTTCCTCGCTGCTCATGCCTGATATTCTGTTCATGTCCTGATGCTGAACTCTTGAGCTGTTTGAACCTGTAGGTGGGGACGGCGCTACATGGCTCCCGAAGTCCTCGAGGGCGCCATCAACTTCCAGCGCGACTCCTTCCTGCGTATCGACATGTATGCCTTCGGCCTCGTCCTCTGGGAGCTCGCGTCGCGATGCACCGCCGCCGACGGTGAGACCGATGCTTCAATTTGTTCAGATCTTTGCACACTGTGTGAAGTTCCTCCGGGTTAATCGTGTGCGTGTGTGTTAACAGGCCCGGTGGATGAGTACATGCTCCCGTTTGAGGAGGAGGTGGGTCATCATCCATCTCTGGAGGACATGCAGGATGTCGTCGTTCATAAGAAGCTGAGGCCCATTCTGCGAGACTGCTGGCAGAAACATGCGGTGAGCAATGAGAAGAACATTTTGGTGTTGACATTGTTGGACGTCTAAACTGTAATAAGTTGTTTACCACAGTTACATTATGAGGTATTATTATTATTATTATTATTATTATTATTATTATTATGAGCTCACCCGCGCAGCTCTGACGGGCAGTAACGTTGCTCTGCTCTCTCTCAGGGTCTGGCCATGCTTTGTGAAACCATCGAGGACAGCTGGGACCACGAGGCCGAGGCTCGCCTGTCCGCCGGCTGCGTCGAGGAGCGCATCGGCCAAATGCAGCGCCAAGCCCCCATCATCGGCCCCGAGGAGATCGTCACCGTTGTCACCATGGTGACCAATGTGGACCTGCCGCCCAAGGAGTCCAGCTTATGATCGTCCGACATCGGACGAGCCAGCAGAAACACGGATCACCACGAGGGGATGAACAGCCGACCCTGGTTGGTTTGGCGTAAAGTTTTTTTTTTTTTTTTGTTCTTTCGTTCGTTTTTATCTTTTTTTCCTTTAAGTGCGGGCCGCTACTCGCGCTCAGGAAACACCCTGCGCCCACCTCACCACATCAGTTGATATCCACCTCATTTTGATATGTGTGCCTGAGGATTTGAACGGTGGAAACGTCTCACCCTGAGCGAACGCTTCAGGATATTACCACGGCAAAAACGGGGTCGCCAAGTGACAGTGCGGACACGCTGGGACGACGACACAAACACTTTTACCATGTATTGTTTTTATATACATACACACACATAGGAGGGGCGACCGGTTCTGCTGGGTTTTCTACAGAGAGAGAAGATCCGGCAGAGGAACTTCACAGAACTCTCAGTTGCATTTTAGTGTAAAAAAAACCGAAAAGAAAAAAAGACGAGCACCTGGCTATCGATACATTCGCTGTTTTCTCGTGTGCGTTTTTTCTGAAGAAACGACTTTCGTTCTGCCAATAAGCAACGGCTTCTGAATGTTTCTAGTGTAATGCTGCTGTACATAGTGTATTATGGACCCAGACAACTTGGTAATCAAGCTTATTTTAAAGGGGAAGGGGGGGAGGGGGGTCCATTTTCAAGCATTACGACGATACAAACCATAAACCTCCTTCAACCAGGTATACCTCAGTTCAGACGGACACAGTTTAATTCAGCCCTCTCCCTGTCCACAGTCACAGCTCACACTTTCCACAACCCCGGCTCTTCATCCAAACAACCCGCTGTCAGCCCCGACACTCACGGTAATGCCCCGACACTCACGGTAATGCCCCGACACACATGGCCACACACGCAGTACACAAAGTGTTTGTCCCCATTTCCCTCCTTCTCAGTCTCACGTTCAGTTCTGTTCCACTTTGACTGAATCTCCTTTATGTTAGTTGTGTTTCTCTTTGAGATGTTCTTCTGATAATGGGGGGGGGGGGGGGGGAGAAAGCCTACACCCAGAATGAAGTTGTCGTTTCTTTTTCCGTTTGGTTTAATAATATCCATCGCTGACGAGCCTAATGTTGGCCGTGACATGTGGATATACGGTATATGTATTTATATCTCTGGATTAGCGCTGGGTACCGACTAATGATAGCTTTGATATTTGGTATCCGTACCAAACTGTTGGAGCGTATTCATCTCGTTCTTTTCATCTGATTCTATCTATAGAAAAAGCAGATTAACAAAAGATCTCGTCCCGTGTGTTTATTTTCGGAGAGGGCGTCGCACGTGCCCAGCCCTGATCTGGATTTGTACCTGTATTTAGCTGAGCCAGCTTGCTTTTGATTTGATTGCAACACATCTTTTTTGGATTACTATCAAGAGTTTCTGCTCTCTTTTGATGCACCTCAGGAATCTTTGCTACTCACATCATCCTCACCTCGGACTGGAGTACCTCCTCTCTCGCTGATTCTCACGCTTCCTCTCTCTCTCTTTCTTGCCTCGTCTCTGCTTGGGACGGTTTAGCCGTGCTGTCATGCTCAGAAAACGTGTCTCCAATGTCTTTATGACCAGTCCAAATTGAATCTAAACACTAATACCACACAGGTGTTATTCAGTCCTACATCTGACAGGCAGTTTGCCAGTGTTTCCACCCAAACACAATTTATTGGTTGCCCCATTTCTGTCTTGACAAACAAGCCAAATAAGCGCTAACTCTTTTATTGTTCTGTGTTAAAGCTGCCAGGTAGATGCAGTGCTACGGGGGACGGCAATGGACGGTTTTCAACCCCGTTGACACAAACCAAACGATCGCACGGCTAACTGCAGTGAGACGAGGAAACTTTCTCTCTTTCATCCCGGTGCCATTTTCTAAGTCTCCATATTAGTTACTCTTGTAGATGTCAGGCAAAACGGATGTATCTGTCATTGTTGTGAAAGCAGCAGTGACATTTTTGAGTCTTTTATTTCTCCTGCGGGGACAGTGAGCGCTGGTGCCGGCAGACCTGCAGTCTCTCCTCAAGCTTTGGGACGGTTTCACAGGATACAGTTTAAAATCTCGTGCTGCGGTTGGAAATGTTCACATTCAGGGCAGTTCATAATTATGGGTTCTTTATAACATGCTTAGCATTTTAAGCAAACGGCGTACTGTAGGGCTCGAGATGAATAAGAGCAAACGAGTTCAAAGAACAATCGGGTCTAATAATTGAGCTGAACATTTGAGAGTATTGCAACAACACAAGCAAACCTGAAGGAAATTAAAGCCATCTTGTTATTTACCTTCTGTAGCATGAGTACGATATTTGCATCATTATTGCTTCCTTTTGCTGCTGCTGCTGTTTTTCAATGAACCGCTGTTCAAAACATTGTCCGAGGTCGTCGTGAAGCTTAAACAGTCAGAGACGATCAGTACTGCGAACCCCCCAGCAGCCCTGAAACGAGCACTACCTCACTCGCAGGGATTTCTTTGGGGTAAAAAGTGTGGCAAATAAACCAAAATCGTAACCAGGTTGCTCCAATAGAAAGGGATTAAAAGCTCCAGTTTGGGGATTATTTCTGGGCGTAAACTCCCATTTTGTTCCCATGTCCAAAAATGTTAAAGGTCACAAGTATTTCAGCAGCCAAGTGGATTTTAAAGCAGCCTCCACATGGCGCTGGGTTACCTGCCAAAGCGGCTGGTGGCGTGGACGAACCAGCAAAGAAGACGTGCCTACGTTTTGATTGGCGGTCACAATCCCTGCACTGTAGGCGTGTTCAGTGTTAAACAGCTCGACTTTAAACTGCGCTTGAGAAACCGACCCAAACTGATAAATACCATTCAGGGATTCAGTACTATGCTTTTCTAAGTTCTAGCAAGTTATATGCAACCAGTGCCGCACTTTACTCTACAGTTCTGTAGGGTCAGCTGCAGGAGTGACTTTCAATACACACACAAATAACTTGTAGCATTTTATTTTCATTTTTCTTTTCTCTTTTATCCGTGACCTTGCATATTGATATGTTGTATTTATTCTTTAATTTACAGGCCTGAGGTTTTTGGGGATCAGAGCTCAGGTGCAACTCTGAATAAGGTGGTAAAGAGTTGGCACCATTTCTGGTTGTTGTTGTTGTTGTTGTTGTTGGGGAGGGGGGGGGGGGGGGGTTTCAGTTATAATTCAGGAAATACTTTCATTAATTCAAAAAGAAAAGATATAAACTGTAACGTTCTTCTTTCTATTCAGTCTGCGGACAAACGACCGAGAGTGAATGTTCTTCAGACTCCTGGAGTTCAGTATTGTGTGTACTTTGGTGGATTGAGCCCGGCCCTGTGTAACTTTAGAGGGCTTTGGGTTTGGCTGGTTTCGTGTGATTGTGCCCCGTCACTGTAGGAACTAGTAAAACCGACACACTCGGAGATCCATTCATGCACCTCTTGGTCGTCTTCGGAAGATGAACCTGCTCTACGGGCAGTGAACTGGTCGACAGTCCTGGAGCCAGATGTATAAATGATGTGTGTGCACAAACATCTCATGTACGCCTTTTCCCACGCTCAAACTGTTCAGACCCCGCGTGCACACGTGTTAGCTGAGATAGCTGCGGGTGCTTTGAGATTGTAGAGACGGAGAACCTTGTTTTTAGGTCGTCATCTTTGTTTTTTTCTTTTTTATCCCGAATTGTGAAGCACTTTGTAAAGTCTGTTTTAACGTGAGCACTATGAGTGAATCATCTTTCTGACGTATAATAATAATAATACGTTTTCCCGCTATGATAGTTTGCAGGGCGTGTGCAACAGAATCACGTACGGACGTGACAAAAGCAATGCGTATGCATATTTCTGTCATACATCGTTGTATTGGTGAATCTACAGAGTTTATGCATCTGGTCCCCGCTCTACCAACATCTCCTTCTGGCTTTCTCGTTGCTTTGGCCCATTTTCAAGCTCTACATAAACTCCTCAATCTTTAAGAAGCATTTCAGTTTATCCAAAATAGCTTTCATGCTTTTTTCAGCCTTTTTTGTCGAACCAATCGAACCTCTTTGCTTCCCCTCTGGCCCAACTATGGTCTGAACATTGTCATGTAGAGGTGCATGAATGGGTTTCCTTAGCATGCAGGCTTTATGTTTTTCTATCTCGACTTCCTCTAGCCCAGCACCTCACATTGCTGTGCATATAAACTACCAGTGAAACATTTGTGTCTTGTGCCCCCACTATTTTAAGCAGTCTAGGATCTGTACAGACATGAGAACATAAATACCTGTATCAACTATATACTCTGAGCTGAATCTTTATAAGTGCGTGTTGAACTTCAGTGTTTCCTCTACATTCATTTATATTTCTTTGTGTTTTGAATCTGCAGCCTGGCCGCGTAAAAGAATTTCCCTTTACAATGCGAAGAATAACTTAAGTTGAGCTTTGTGTAAGCTACAAGCTAGAGGCTCACTGTATTACTGTAGTACTTTGTAAGGCATCCAACAAAGCACTAAAGGGTTACTTGGCAGGAAAAAAAACAAACTAATGACAAACATTCAGCCCAGGGCGTTCCCCAAGGAGCCTACCCGGGTCCCCTCACAGTTCAGAATCAGTTGCAATACTTCATATGTGATAATGCAATGAACCCACTACGGGTGTTTCATTCCAGCATCTCAATCTCCTCCTTTCCCCACTGTTGGTAAGAGTTTTAGAGGAAACATTGAACTCCAATGACCTCGCCGCTAAGACTTGTCTTGGCAGCAGGATAAGTCTGGTTGCCAGGCATGAAATCTCTACAAAACAATCGCCCAAAAACACAAACGTTTTTGACCCCACATTTCTCAAGGCTCTCGAGTTGCAGTGCTGATCCAGGATCTGCCAACGCAGCCTCTAATGATGCTCACAGGGTTTCTGGTTTTCAAGGCTTGAGAAAACGGATAGATCTGATCTTTTTGGGTCACAAAACTTCAGTGGGTCGTGTGAAAAAACAACGAAAATGTCTTGTTTCTTTACTCCTGATACGTGCGACTGTATGTTTTATGTTACTGACAAAAAGATGTGAAAATAGGACAAGAAAGCGATTTCAAACCAGAGGGAAGAGAATTGCCTTTGAAAAGTGTTATAGCAGAATAAACCTTAAGAAACCCCGGATACATTATCACAGAGGAGACTAAAGGTGATCCCTGATCAGTGCTGTGACTCTCGGCTAAGCCGGCCATGGTTTTTATCAGCTGAAGTGATCCACGTGATGTAAATAAATGTGTTTTTAGATTGTGAATGCTGATGTTTTTCTTTTTTTCACTGACCAAATCACACCATTACTTCTGGGATTACCTACAGGTAGAAGTGAGAAGCCCTTAAATCTATTCATTTAGTTATTATTTGAAACTGTGTTGTTGATAAATGTCCATTTACTTGCCTGGAGACACATTGACCTGCTGTGTAGCAACTACAAGGCTCTGAATCCTTAATTATATTTCCTTTCCAGAAAACTTATTCAATTATTTGGAACTTAAAGATCTGTGAAGTGTTACCAGTAGGGTAGGATACTTTAGCATGAGGTTTTACGTACAAAACAATCCCTTTATTAAATATAAAGTTGAAAATCAACGGCCAGCTACAAGACAAAAATACAAATCTGTTGAAATGAATTAAACTTTCGCAGTTTAGATTTCAGATTCTTCTTTGCAGGACGAGGCAGAGCCTGTTTACTTCGACAAAGTCCTACAAATGTTCTGCTATCGGTTATTAATAGACCTGTTAAGTGCTTATATGTACTGTATGTGCAGTGTGGTTTGTCAAGGATGCATCTGTCTCGTGGTGTCGTCATTGCACGGATACATAAAGATTACATGTAGCTACGTCAGCACAATTATAAGCTTTTAGCCAGAAAACATTCATCTAATGATCTTTTTACTTCCTGCTGATGTTCACTGCACACATCCACCACTAGATGGCAGCAGACGGATTACAAACGTGTGTCGAGGGGAAATGCAATTAAGATTTGGGCCAAAAAATGTTGAAATTAGATAAAATGTCTTGTTTTTAACTCAAATCTAATAAGAAATTGTATCCATTATCAAATACAGTGAGGTCTTTGTGTGAAATATAAAACATTCTTTTAATTTCAGATCATCATTCACACAACAAATGTTATCTTTGCAGACAGTGTTGACATACTGGCAGCCATGTTTTTAATGTTGGTCCTTGGTTTGAGCCGTAGCGCTCGTCTCCTGGTGATTTTCTTATTCTGAAAGCACATTTACATAAAGTCCAAACGTATGTCGTCCTAGCCGAACGCCGACATGGCCCACTGCTTGACGTCAGTGGGGCATTGTGGGTACTTCTGCAGGGCCTCCATGACCTGACTGTGGTCCAGCATGAGCCTCATCAGCCGGTATTCCCTCTGAGTTTTAACCACGGAGCTGTCGACCGGCCGGATCATCTCCAGCTGCTGCAGGTGCTCGAAGGCCTGAGGACCAGGAAGTGTTCAGTCAAGTCTTTAAAGTAAGCCATGTGTGTATTCAGATGTTTCTCTGTGACTCTTGTGATGTGTTATAAAGACCTTCATGATGACCGGCTGCTCAAAGTTGTACATGGAGTTTGACTTCCTCTGCAGGAACTTCTTGAACTCTTAAAACAAAGACAACGAGTCATCTCACACGCCGGTTAGAAAAGGTTGAATTACAGTCTGGGTGATTGTTTAAACTCACAACCAGACTCTTTTTTAGTACCCGTGCTTAACTTATGTTTCTCTGCCCGTTTTAACAAATTGCACAAACAGATTTACTAAAACGAAGTGAGTTTTTCAGTATGCAGTCGTACCGTTGTGAACCATTTGCAGATTGAACGGCTCTCCTTCGTACACGTCGTTGAGGTGTTTCATGGCGATGATCAGGCACAACTCCAGGATGGACAGACCTAAAGAGAAAATAGAAACACACGTGTGAACTTAGTGCAGACTCCTCAGAGGGAACAATGATTTGTACGATTTGGTTTTTACCGTGGAGCATATTCGCCTTGGCGTCGGCAAAACACATTTTGCTGGCCTCCAGCAGGTCTGCAGGTCTGATGGCAGGTTTGGCTGCAGACACGCGACTCAGGCACAACATCTGCAAATAAAAGAGTCTCCCCTTTTAGTGCCTCAAACTAAATGGCAGATGTAGTTTGTAATAATTCAAAGGTGCTGTACCAGCAGCATGTGCATTGACCGGAAGTCCTTGCTGGAGTTGAAGTGTCTCTGTAAAACCTCCGCCACTGATTTGTCTTCACACAGAGTCTGAAGGAGAAAACAAACCTGAGCACCTGATCCATCCACTTTGAACGTACTTATGTCTAATTCAAGATCAGCCCCTTGATTTACCTCGATGCTGGCGTTCCAGTCCCGAGAGAACTTGTTGTCCGGGAAGTCGTCCGACAGGCTGAGTTGGGTTTGCACCCGCTCCAGGTACTGAGTGAACGTCGGGTTGTTCAGCAGGTGGATCTGACGGTGGGAAAACCGCGACTTCACCCGCTTCTCCAGCAGCTCCAGGACGTCCTGGATGCAAATGAAGACAAATAAATGTTTCATTGTCCAAAGGAGCAGTATTAAGGTGGAAGGTCGGGAGGATTGAGCGAGGCGCACCAGTCTGCAGGTGGTGCCGACCACAGCGATGGGAGCCTGGGCCGACTGGGAGACGTCCAACAGGTTGTAGAGCAGAGTCTGGTTCTTGTGGTGCGCAAACAGGTCGAACTCATCCAGGACGAACAACACCGGGCGGCTGCTGCTGCGATCCCCTGGACACGAGAGAGAGAAGAAGAAGAAGAAGGTGTGAAATAATAAACCACACATTCAGAGGATTCATCAGTGATGCAGCATGTTCCACATGTTCCACATGTTCCACATGTTCCACATGTTCTAACCTTTCTTCAATGCCTCCAGCAAGAAAGCCAGATTCTCTGCAAAACTTCCCTGAAATGAAACAGAAGCAGGTTTTATTGCATCATTAATGACAAAACTGTCGATTTAACTCTTTCCTGATACTTACAAACACTTTGTCACCGACGACGTTTTCCAGGTGGAGCTGCCGCGTTATTTCTTGTAGCGCTATTCTGTCGTTCGTCTGCAGGAGACCTACAGCAAACAGACCAGATGTGTCTGATGTTTAATAAAGGAGTTTCTTCTGTGGTCATAATAAAGAACAAATACTGAAATGAGAGATCGTACAACATGTCTATGCATTAACATCCTTAAATTCTCAATAAATAACATTAGGTATGGTGAGGAATCAGAGCTTGTACCATTGAGATGAACCTGTAGCAGGTTTGTTTGTGCTTCTGTTTCCTCCAGCAGGTCTCTCAGCACACACTTCAGCAGCTGCAGACAAACACACACCATCAGACAATACAACCCTCCCAGGATTTAAACACACTTGCAACACAATTCATCTTTTTTTCTTTTACCCATAAGCCCATTTCAAGCATGTGTTCTGGCTGCAGAGGCTCACCATTGTTTTTCCTGCCCCTCTGGGACCCACGATTAGCACAGAGTTACTCTCCCCGTGGACGGCCGTCCGCTTCAGCAGCTCCAGGAGGTGTCTGAAAATACAGCGTTTTGACTACAATACCCATAGTGCTCCTTCAGTTGTGGGAGAATAATGAGCTCTATGCTTAAAAGAGACATTTGTCTGTTTTTCCTACTTGGAGTCAGTAACCTGCCTGCAGTAACCGCTCCATCTAATGAGTATAAATGATTGAATCCTCAGTGTTGGAGATGGATTTCACTCCCTGCTGTAGAGAGCAACACTTGGGATGCTCTGTTGTGTACAAGTCAGCTGGGAACTGGAGCTTTTCCAATCGGCAAACTGGGACAGTGCCGTCAGCCAGGTAAGACTGAACTGGGTCACAGACTCAAGAGTCCCCAGATCGTTTCTTTATTACACTTGACAAACTACAGTTTCTATTTTAAAATTCAAGGATCTTCCTTTAATTATGTGAATCTTATATCCCTCTATAAAATAAGGTGTTTCTCCACAGTAGCACATGTCTGCATGTTTAACATTTCATGTGTCGGACCTGTAAATGACCTAAACATTTATCTTAACTAGAGCTGAAACATAAACCTACTTGTGCTGAGCTTCCACTCCCTCCGGCCTGTCGGGGAGCTGCTGATGGCAAAGCCGCTTCCTCAAAATCTCCTGAAGCTGAACATGAAGATAAAATAAAAGCCATTATTACAGTGACGCATCACCATAAGCAAGTTGGATGAGAATAAGTGAAAATGGCTGATACAAACCTGTGTAATGCATTCTCCTACTGGCAAATGAGCATCTTTTGACTTCCTCTTGCTCATGTTGCTGCGACTATAAACCGCAAAACATGTCATTGGTTAAAATGCACAACATGTGTGGTGCCCAAAATGTGCTGCAGGGACTTCCAAGGGTCCTTAATGACATCCCATGAAAATGAAAACTACTTCAGTATGTTTTTATTCCACAAAGCAGCACCACAATATGAGAGTAATTATATCAGAATTGCTCTCTAGGCTCTAGTTTTACTTTCTGCCCAGTTAACTATCTCCTCACCAGCAGTATTTAGCTACAATTCTGTATTTAATCTCATGTGGATGCAAATCCTTTAGCAGTTGCAGTAACATTGTAGCTTCAACAGCCTTAACCCTGATAGCAGACTTTGTCTTGGATGTTGACAAGTTTACGCCAAACTCCATTCTAGTATTCGTCAACACTATGATCTCACCTTGTGCGACATAAAAGCACGAATGCTGTAACATTAGATAAGGGCTATAATAAATATAATAAATCACCATTCAATTCGGCATATAGCTAATGAAATAAGAAACCTATTTGAATACAATCTCCACTTAAATAACTGCCTCTGAGGAGTGTTCACAATATAGCCTGCATCTTTACAATATAGACATATCCATTAAACCTTAGTGTGTGATATGTATGCCGAAGAATAGAGTCACTTGTAAATATTCAGAAGCAGTCCAAAGTTGTGTTCAAGATGTATTCTTATTTGCGCTAAACAAGGAGGCACTAATTTGTCATAATTTACGAATGGAGTTTGGTATCACTTTCTCTCCACGCTGAACTGAACGTCACGTCACGTCTTTAGCAGCACGTTTTGTTTTAGCGAGGTAAGATTACTTTGTCGATGCACTTACATTAACGATAGTTTGTCTAGGAATGTATAATATCAAATAATAACGAGACATACCGGGAAACAAACAGTAATTCACCTACTGAGAGGTCTCAATCTTCGCGGGAATACTGCTCTGCCAGCGGTGACGACTTCCTGCTTTGACTGATTCTCCGGCCCTGATTGGCTGAGGCTCAGAATAGAATGAAATAGAGTAGAAATGCACTGTCGCATATATTATGTGGCAGCTAATTACAATTACATAATAATTATAATTATAATTATAATAATAATAATAATTATAATAATTATAATAATTATAACAATGATAATAATAATAATGGAAAAAGGCGATTTATATGCTTACTGTATATGCTTTAATCAAGTAGAAATGTTAAACCAAATTCTCAAATGTTTAAATGTTGTGAATAAAACATCATAAATATCATAAAACAAGTTCTAATTCAATTATATTGCAGGACCTTTCCACCCCACCTCATAGTCTTCATCAGCAGTTGGTATTGGACATTTTTGGCAATCGAAAAATAATATTTTATTTGTCTTTATGAAATATCTGCAAGTATTTTCAGGCAGCTGACCATCCAACAAGTATCAAAATGTAAATATATATATTAAAATGATTTTCAAAAACACCCAGGTTTATAGTTCAAATGTCGAACACCAGACAACCTATATACACCTTTCTTTTAATGTTTAATCTTACACTATTTATCCTACAATTCACCCCTTTTACTTTCTTAAGACAAATTAAATCTTGTATATATTATATAGTACAATAAGACATTTTAATTTTAGAAAACATCTGTGTGATTCTGACAAGATTTGGAGTTGTGATGTAAAGCATTTAAAGAGACGACACTGATTGCCCTTACACAGGCAATTATAAAAGGAATTATGAATGGAATTATTTAAAATCTGCAAAGCCATAACTGCCACCACTGCTTTGATTTTAATCAAATTAGTAGGGATGGTTCATCTGAACGGCTGCGCAACATCTTTTACTCACTCACAGTGAGATGAAGCTCTGGAGATACTTAAAGGCTTCCTGTGGCTTTTGGTTGACTGATGAAAAAAAGCACAATAAACCACCAGATATCTCGCACATCGTCTCCCAGTCTCCGCTCACATTTAGCCTGTCACATTATGCTAAAATACTGCTCTCCGCTCACACATTCAGCTCTGTGTTTGCCCTTAAAAATACATGAAGCGGTCCTTTTACAGCAGCCATACACTGAATTAATTTAGCGTCTCCTCAGGTTTGACCTTCAGACAAAATTCAAGCATTTTCACCCTGAGCTGCATCTCCTGTTCACTTCAGAAGACTGAGCTCCTCCGTTTCTTCAGCGTTAGTGACCTTTATTTATCCAGGGAAATTATTTTGCTGAGCATCTGTTTTTGCTTGTGTATCACTGTTTCTTATTTTCATATTTTTATACACTCCTAACTCAGAAAAGCCCACAATGCCTGCTATTTACCGTTGTCTTATGTTTAATAAGCTGGTCGGGTATTACGTAGTATTTTGTAGTATAGTTTATTTTGTATCGTATCCTTTTCATAATTTTGAATAATTTAGCATTATTTAATAATGGTTGATGAATTGCCAGCGGTAAAACAGCCGGTGTTAAAAGTTTTCAATTGAAACCTTCCGATTTAATGTAATTAATTATAAACATTACAGCAATTTGCAGCTAATAGTATTAATCTTGTTAAAACAATACGCCTCATTAATGTGACACAATGCCTCTAAGCTATTAGCAAAAAATAACTGCAGTTAATTGGATTGTTATTAGTGAGTTTTCTTACATTAACGAGGAGCTAATTCCTTATTTTTAACCCTGACAACACATATTACTGTGAATATTACATTATTAGGTAGAGTGTCTGTTCTCTACCTTCTATAGTGTTAGACTGAGTGTGTCGTATTTAAAGAATCACTCTTTTTGCAGAACTGCAGAACGGATACACTTTAAAATTACCATTTTCAAATCTTTCAGTTTTTAATGAGATTTCTTTTTCCACTTTGCAGATATTAATCTCTCTAACTTTCAATGATCCTTTATGTTCTTCGGTCTGCTGTTGAAAATATGTCAAATGAAAAAGAAATCCTCTGTTGGATTGTTGGTATTTTCCATTTGTTGTTTTGATCTCTGTCAGCCAGAAGCCCACTCATCTGTACAACTAAAACCACAAACTCAAGCTTAACTAGACCAACTAATTACTGAGGTTGTACACGAAGGAACAACAGTGCAGAGGAGCTTTGTGGTTGGGTATGATTGAGTTTAAATGTAATGGTAGTTAATGTTGTGAAATCAGTACATTACACCAAAGTAGTCTATGCTATAGTCTGCATGAGGCCTTTAAAAAAGAAATCACATATATATATATATATATAGTCATATATATAAATGCCCTTAATTTAAATGTTGCCTCACAGTTTCAGGCGTTTACACCCTGCCATATATAATATTCAGGAGTCAACACAATATCTGCAATTCTGCACCATTTTAGCGTCGACCATTGAAATTATTTGCACTTGTCTCAGCCTTCAAAAGCGATATCAGTGGATCTCCATATTAACAAGAGTGAAACCTAATAATCTCAGAGGTCATTGTTTTATATTCTGTCGAAGGACTGACGTAAAATAAGTTAAACATCAGATACATAGTAGGTTATTCTTTATTTTGATGATAGCTGAAGCTCCCCCAGGGGCTGCTGAAGGCCCATAGACCCCACTGTGGGAGCCATTACTGAGCACTACAGCTCTGTGTGAGTCACCCCACCCACACATCCAGTTGTTCCACTCATTTAATAATTGTATTCCCAACTTTTGCCATGCAGAGTTTATGTATCTGAGCTCTGGGGGTAACGTGCATCACCTCTCCCATCTGCTGGCTGCTCCTGACGCGCATGCGCATTGCGGCTCTCCATCATTTCCAATATCCCAGTGTAGGAGAACCATCAGAGGCAGAGAACTAATGGGTAGGCTTCTTATTCTTATTTTCTAAAGGTCAGAAACGCACTGCTGCGCGCCCATTTCACTGTTTCAGTACCGGTGTGCATTCGCTGTGATGCCCGGGTAAGAGCGGACTGTTTACGGTTTGATTTGACGCAGACAGAAACGTTAGTGCCTGAAAAGCGTCTCTCTCTTCTTCTTCGCTCTCTCTCTACAAACGCAACGGGTTTGCACGGCTGTTAGCTAGCATGCTAAGCTAACCCGTGCTAACTCGGCCTGGCCCTGGCCTTGCCTGGCCCCCTTGGCTCGAGACCTAACGCGGGCCTAGCTGCTGTTTTACTTCGACAATTTGAAGTCGGATTGTGTGTCGTGGGTCCTCGGTGTACACGGCTCCGGTTACGATTCACCGATTAAAAGCTCAAACGTTATTAGCGTAGCCGAGCTCGCCCTCTAATTCATTTTCGTTACAACAAGCTAGCTAGGCTAGCTAACTAACGGTAGCTAGACAGCTGACGCTCGGTATGCTAACCCCCAGCTAGCTCAGATGCTAACCCTAATGCATCAAAAAGCACAGCCGGACTTCGCTTGTTGACACGGTCACTTTGTAACGCGGAGGCCCGCAGAAGATGGAGCTCCTGCTGCACCTCTCGCCCAGTCTTAAACTAGACTTTGAACGCCACACGGTTGTCGCTAAAGCGTTAATAAAGCAACACTTGGCACAGTTGATAGGCAGTCTGGCTAATGTTCACCAAGCTAATTGGCTATTAGCTAAGGTTTAGGCACCTATGGCTGCTCTGGTAATGTACACAAGCGGCTGTCATATTCTCCAGTTTTAGGGAAAAGGTCTTGTCATGTAACGTTAGCTTACTTGTGTAGCTGTCAACTTTGAAGGCTGCTGCAGGACAATATGGCTAATTTACCCCTAAAGCTAGCCTTAGCCAACTCCATGGGGTTACTGCGAGATTTAAATGCTAGGTTGAGAATTAATGGATTTAATCTAGCCTGAAAGAGAGGTGGTAGATCTTGTGGTTCAGAGAGAAGAGGGCAGGATATACTGCTGTACTATGTTGGTGTTGCACAGTTTGTCCTATTCCTTTTATATCAAGCCCAGGATTATACTCCACAAACAGTACATGCTTTGTGCAGGTAACTTCCACTGCTACCTATCCCCCACTCATGCTTTATTTGACAACATATGACAGACCCTATTCTCTTGGCACTTCATTTTTAGAGATCCGATCACAAGGGGACAGCTCTAAATGCAGATATTATGCATCAGAAATGCCCTGGGATCCATCCTCAGAGCTGCTCATGGACATATGAGACTATAAACGTGTACCAGACTGCCTACTAGACCTTTTATTGAGCTTATTGCATGATAAACCTCATAAACACTGTCTGTGTTCAAGGTGACGTATAATAGCACTGCAATTCTCTTAGTTCACCTGTGTGGCGGAGCAAGAATCTGATCATGAGATAAATTCAGATGCTTGGTGTATGTCAGCTGGATCTAAACATAGGCTTTGTCTGCATGGAACATGCAAGGTGTTCAGGCCAGACCTTAAATCACAATAAGGCAGGACTGCTGTGAGACACATTCAGGGTCAACGGGTTTTTATCTATGTCTTTAAGGTTGTACTAGACTGAGATTGTACAGGTTATTTAAAAGGCTATCCTCTCTCTGTTATCATTTCTAAATGTTGTTATTCATGCGGCGGTCGTAGAAGAATTAAGGGTGGCCCTACAATCCAAATGCTGGTAAAGTTTTGTCGTGTTCTCCTGCAGTCATCGTTTAAAGATCTTGTTCTGATCTGAATCACAAGTTGGCGGGTAAAGTTTACCAGCTGCTGTACCAGCTAGTAGATGAAACGTTTATTTATTTTGCGTCCTGGTCAGGATGAGTCAGTTCGACGGGATCGTGGGCTGGATAGACCTTCGTTACAAGCAAAGTAAATTCCACACATTAAGCTCCTTTGATCTCCATGAGGAATAAAGAGGATGCATTAATTTCACTATAACATGTCAAAATAAAAGCCACTTTAATGATCGCAGCACACGAGAGAAAGAACTTCCTCTTGACCACGTAATGAGATGCACACAAGCTACTTTGTCTGATCATATTCTTTCAAATTTGGACATTGAGAGAGAACATTTTAATGTACTTAAGCTGCCATCCTTAATGCACTGCAAATTCAGTTACTCACGAACCTTTGGCTGCAGTTCCACTTGTCATTTTGATGGGATTTCTTATCTGAACCATTTTTCTTTCTTTCTTTCTGAGGCTGCATTGCTGTAAGTCTACAGTGGCTGTATTTATATCCCCTTCTGCATTAACTCTTGATCCATGCTGCTTGTACGATGGTGCCAAAATGTCCCCCAAAATGGTGCTGCATCTTTTCCTCAGTGTTATTTTGTGGAGGAAAATGGGAAATACTTTAGAATTGTGTTGATTTGCTTTCACTTGTCATCTTTCACCACTTCAAATAGGTCAGATTTACCTTCCCAGGTGCAGTGAATGTTTGATACTCACACTATCAGTGACTGCAGTGACGTCAGGCTTCATGTTACTATCATTGTCATTTATTAAGGGCATCATTTGTGATGGCAACACGGGGGACACTTTTTTTTTTAATGTTTTGATGCAGCCACACAATTCCCCTTCTTTATTTTAGCAGTGATTGCAGAGCTTCTTGAAATGATTGTTTCTTCTCTAACTCGTACGTGATCCACGGCTGCTTATTGTGAGAGCGACGTGCGCTCATCGAGCGTGATTAGCATCTTTAGTTTTTGTAATCGTAGCCTTTTTGAAGATCTGTTGTTTTCACTTCGAGAATCTAAGCCACCTATAAATGTAATTTGTGGGGTGGAGCGGGAGAATTGTTAAATACAATGCGGCTTTCCAAATGTTATCGGACTGAATTGATCAAATTCTGAAATGGATAAAAGTTATTTTGCGGGGGTTGTGTGTGGTTTACACCCGCGACAGAGTAGACTACGGCAGATTGGCTGTTCATCCAGTGATCGCTCGACCTTATCGTTTAACGGGCCATTTGCATGACATTTGATGCTTTGTATCCCGATTTAAACTTACATATATTAGCTTTTGTTTGTCTTAATCTGCCACAGGCTCTAGATTCAGCAGTTCACTGATAACCGATGTGTTTGTCATATTGCTGAGTCCAATTGTATTGATGTTGAGCTTAAAAAGGACACGTTGGTGTCATTGGAAGTAAGACCTATGGCGATTTTTATAGTTTAGCAACACTAGACGGATCTGTCGCGTGTGATCAAGCCATACTGTGTTTGCATTATGTTCTCCACAATAACTGTGACATTCTTTCAGTCGCACGTG
This sequence comes from Cottoperca gobio, assembly GCF_900634415.1. NCBI lineage: Eukaryota > Metazoa > Chordata > Actinopteri > Perciformes > Bovichtidae > Cottoperca > Cottoperca gobio. Next base: position 11,397,042 of record NC_041356.1, on the reverse strand, counting down.
GATTGATGGTGGGCTAAGCACGTGCTTATGTAACTGGAGTTTGGGTAACTTGTATTTCGCTGTGTCTATTCTTTTCTAGGTGTGTGTGTGTGTGTGTGTGTGTGTTGACTACTGAGAGTCCTTCCTCAACTTCCTTAACGTTGTCTTCATGGTCAGCAATCTACTGGCATAAGCAACGTGCAGGAGAAAACCTAAGCTGATTAATCACAGTTTGTTGTCCCGTTCCGTGTTCTATCCATAGCCACATGTAGTCACATTGTTTAGGAGCCGTTCTGCAAATGCGTCCAAGCTACAGCAGCTATGTGCGTAGGCTGCGACGCTATGTCATAACCCATTAACACACAACTAAAAATACTAGTTTAGCTGATCCACCTTCATCGCTGCAAAGCAACCATAAGAAAGTCTAGGTCACTCTACAGCACATTTAAATAAAATCCACCTTAAGAGGTTTCCAGAGCAGTAATAATTGAATTCATGCTGCATTTCTGGTACGCTTTTATGTCCCGAGTTTGACCACCTCTCTGCTCCTCTCGTTCTCCCCGTCTGTCTGTTTCTCGTGGCTTTGAACAATAAATATGAAAAGGCCAAAACATAATCTTAAAAAAAGATCCGCCTGCAGTAAAAGGTTACAGATTAGCAGGTACCATGTGTGATTTGGACATGGCAGTGCTTGAGAGTCAAGAAAGGGTGCGGAGAGATGAGAAGTAAAATGGTGAAAGCCGAGATTTAAATGTGTGCTTTCACATTAGCAAGGTGGCAGATTCAGATCGTGTTGCTTTGCCAAAGGTTTAAGATGAACATATTTGGCACCTAACGTAATATTTCATCAAAACGTCTATGGTCCAGGACATTTGCTGCGCATTACTCTCTCTTTATGCCTTCCTGTCTCGTTCTGATTCGAGCAAACAAAAAAGCCAAACTACCAAAAGGAAACCTTTTTATAAATAGAAGTTAAACATATGTCACAGCCAGAGACGTCCTCAAACGACAACTCTGCACGAAGCACTTGTTAGGAACATTTGTGTTTCTTCCTGTAATGTGAACACCACAATAGAAACGATGTTTTCTCTGTTACGTCAGCATTTTCCAAACATGAAATGAGATTTTAATGATGTGGTGGTCTCTCTGATAGGACACTACGCACTTCTCCTGAGATGATGAAGTGCGACTGTTGCTGCTGCGTATTTCCAGATGAACGGCATACGTTAAACTGCTGCCTCCTTGTCACTGTGCCACGGGTAGCACCACCCTCCTTACCTCTCTCTTCCTCTGGCGGTGTCACTGGGTTAGGTCTCAGCAGCTCACAGGGCAGTTATGAGTCAGCAGCACCGGCGGCTGAGAGGAGGCTTTGCATGAAGCGCCATCACTCACATACTGAGTTCAGCCCGATTTACCAGCTTTGTTGGCTTTCTACCAGTGTTAGAAATGCATGTCTGAGAGCCGGGGAAACTGGCAATAACGCTGCGTTAAAAATAGAATAGATTGTTTTGTTGTCTATCCATAGGGTCGTAATAGGGTCATCGTTCTTATGGCACAATTCTGATGTCTAAATACCTTTTTATGTTAAACCTGCAATACTTGTACCATTGTTGCAGTGATAACCTGATCTGCAACACCAGTCGTTCAGAGTGGAAACAGCCAACGCAAAGTGCTGTGTGGCTGTGGATCAGTTTGCATTTTGCCTTTCAATAGAACAATGGAAATAATTGGTTGTGAATGAAAACACTGGTCTCAAATATTGAAGGAGCGTCACGCTATTCCCAGAGCAGATTAAATTATGGACTTTTGCTCATGCAAAGCAAATGAATCCCATTGACCGTTAATTAATGTGCATTCTTTTTCTGTTCTGTCCTCACAGGAACCATGGGAATACCACTACCCAACTGCGTCTGGGAACCAATATGTTGAACACCCTCTACTTGTCCGACTGAGGGACTGTATCCTGAGCGGCAAAAGACAAATGGTAAAAAACTTTCCTGTGAAAGCACAGTGACTCCTGATCCCCACTTTTTCAGTCAGCATCTTCCTGAGTCGGATGGCTCTGAATGACAAGATGCAGTAATGAAAGTCCATGCACCATTCAGCACTGTAGCCATGAAGCAGCTGAAAGGGTAGGGTCTGCTGTGAGCTCGCCTCACCCTACCCGACCACCACCCCATCAGCTCTACCTGAGAGCAGAGTCCTACGTTGAAGCATAATCCTGCAGCTCTACCCGTCTCCTGCCACCCTCCCACCACCTCCTGCACCACGACTTTGGAAGACAAACATGACGTGCATTGCGAAGACACTGGTTGATGTCTGATATATATACCTCTGAGGTGTCGAGCGTAAAACCGGTGGAGCAATGAATGGCGGAAAGGACCATGAGGCGGGAGATGAGAGGCAGGCCGTCCTTGTCCAGGTCCCCATTGGCTGGCAGCGCAAGGCGGAGCACGGCGGCGGGGTCATATACATAAGGTAAGAAAACGAGCAAGTCTGCAACACACAACCTTTTTTTTAAGCTTAACCTTAATTGACTTAATACTGACAATAATTAGAATTTTAGTCATTATCAACTAATTGTTTCATCTCTAGTGCATAATGTGGACAAAAGTAGGCGATTTAAATGTAAGAAATGTCATTTATGTAGCAATATATGGATAGTAAACATCAGGTTTTGGTGTCGGCCATCGGGTTAACTGATCAGAAACATGATGACTTTGTGCTTGCTGTGTGGTTATTCACCAACAACTCACTCTAGTGGAGCTGCAGTGCTTTTTGGCAAAATCTCTTGAACATATTGTTGCTGATAAAATTGTAATAAGCGATCCCTTGACACAGGTAAACTGCTGCCCACATGCTGCTGGGAAAATATCACCAAATGCTGTTAAACTGTGATTGTGTGACCAGTCATTTGTTGATCAAATCTGCTCCGCTTGTGCAACTGGGACTAATGGGTTGGATCCTTTACCAGTGATCGTGTTAGGTAGACTGGAAGTTGGTGTCCTTCCCAGCATTTGAACCCCAGCACGTGTATTTACCGGCCACAATGAACTAAAGCAGTTGGCTGGTGTCAGGTTTATTTTGGGGGCTGGAAAGAATCCTGTCTACTTCTGTGACCGTGGCCTGATACTGTCACCGCACGCTTGTATTTGCTCATGTTCTTTTACATTTGCTTCACGTTGCAGCTGTAGATCCTCAGAGTAGATATTTCGTGGTTGTTTTGTGTGTGATGGGATCGACCAACGGTAGATGCTGTTCTTCCTTTAATGGTGGCAAGTTTGAAAAGGTGCACAAAGCTCCCTCGTGGGTTAACGCTGCTGTAACGCAGCCGTGACCTCCTGAGCACATTCCTTATATTTACTTATAGTCCTTTAATATTCCTGGTTTTACCATTTTAAATTGGGTAAAAACAGAAACGCCACAATGGAGGTGATGCATGAGCCAGCTACTGCCTGCATACTGAGATATTCATGAGTGCTAGGTTAAGGGTTATAGGATTATATACTTTTTTATCCAAAATGATATTGTGTAGTTGTTGTTGTCCACTATAGGACAGGCTACTCCTCCTTCATAGGTACTGTAAATGTTTTCAATTACTGTTTTCAGTTCGTATGGATGGAAGAATTCCACTGGGACGTAGCACTGTGGAGTGGGAGGATTTTACTGTTTGATTTCATGGTTGCAATCCTGTAAAACCTGCAGCAAAACCTGCCTCAAGGAGCTGCAAACCCGCATAGAAAATCATTTGTGTGTCTGTCAGTGAAGCATTTCAGTTTGCAATGGTTTCTTTTCATCTTCTGAGTCAGGAATAAAATTGCGGTGGGAGAACTAAACCCGTAGTAATATCTCTGCATACAAATGTTCAGTTAAAGGCCGAATATTGTTTAGAAGCTCCAGTCTAAAAGTATTGATATTTACCCATTTAAAACAAGTGGGTACAGCAGCATATATTAGTTTAGAAGTATTTTAGGCGTAGGGAAAAATCCAATAATGTAAGAATCTTATTTTCTAAGATTCACAACTTCCAAAAATCGTTCATTTTTTTTTTTATAACTTGAACTTTTGACAATTGAGAAATGTAAACACAGCCAAGTGTTTGTGCTCTGGAGATTCACCAGCTGATGTCTGTCCTCAGCCTAACATTGTTGTTCTCCGTGTGCAGTCCCAGTGGCTCGGTGCTCTGCAGCTTGGAGCAGGTGAAGATCTACCTGCTGACAGATGGAACCTGCAAATGCGGTCTGGAGTGCCCACTAATCCTCCACAAGGTAATTTCTTTTTTCCTGATTTCATTTAAAACAGTGGTGTGGTGCATATTTTACAGCTGCGCTCCAAAGATTTCCTAATTAAAGATTAAGATGGGAGTTCCAATCTGCAAATGGAATTAAAATGCTGTTGTCCAACAATTACAGCCAGACAAAAACCCCGTGCGGATTAAAAGCTGTCAATCAAACCTAAACTTGCATTAGCGGATGGCATGTCTGTACGAGAAATGTCACTCTTGGCCGCCATTTTTATAACGCGCTTTATTGATCAGCTGTTCTCTGTAAGGTGACCAGAAGGAAAAGATGTGGACATATCATTTCGAGCGTGCAATAGCAGATGGCGTCAAACAGGATTTTGGTTTAGTTTGGGGAATCGTGTGTCTGATGCCCTTAAAAGAAGATTTCTTTTGTGTTGATGGAACATTTCCTAATGTTTACTCCTGGAGAAGTGAAAGTCTGAGGACATTACAGGTCATAAATACCATATACTGTTTGTTGCTTTTGGTAATTGCTTGTAAAAGTTGACAGTCTGGAGCAGCTGGTGTGATGATCTGGAACTTTTCCACGGCATGATATTTTAATTCAGAGCAGACAATCCGCTCTTGACATGTCTTCGCCTCAAGATAGGACACATTACTTATTTGACATTCGTTATGGCAGCGAGGAAGGAGGGACTGGGATAGAAGGAGGACGAGGTAAACATGTCTGTGAGGAGGAAATGGTGTCACATTAGTCCAAACCGAGGTGAAAACAACTTCTGACAGGCAATTGTTAAAGTGATGCTTTTGTTTTTGTTGAAATAGTCTTTTGAGTATGAAAAAGTCACGCCTGTCAGCTTCAAAAGGTGGCTGTAAAACCTTTGTGGTTCTGACCTTCAGAGTACGCTGGCTGTGGTCAGGTTGAATTATTGTCAGTTGCAATGAATTCAAATAGTGACTCGTTTTCACGGTGGAACAGAGCATTAAAAAAGGCCCAGAGGAAGCTCTCAGACCAGTCCTGCAGCATAATCCACTTCACTTCTTCCATATGCTGAGCATGTATGAAATAAATTTAAGCTGACCACCTCCGCTGCTTTCTGTGAAGGACTAAACTACCAACTTTGAGGTGTGACGTAAGGCGCCCACTGTATCACATTACATGGGGTAATCCGACCGATTATCTTTCTTGAAGCTAAATTTGTCCCCAACACACCACGTCTGTCGGATCAGGCTGATATCATCTCATTCTTTGCTCTATTATTTATGTTTTAATAAAGAAGATATAATACTTGAACATTTTCCTCCATCCACATGCCCCTTGAATTATCTTCTGGCGACAGAAAATTAAGATAGAACAAAATTCTCTGAGTCTGAGTGTGTGTGTAAAATCATTAATTATCCTTAGATGTGGGGTATTACTCCAAGGTGCTCAGGATCACTTTTGTCTCTTGTGTTTATCTGCAAGTTAGTTTATTCACATTACACTCTGCAGTGTTAAGGTAGTAGCTGGTTGTATTTTACATAAAGTTCAAGGGTGGGCGGCTGCATTAATGGCACTAGCGAGGCAGCATGGGGACTTTCTAACCGAACCACACCAACCTTGTCCTGGACCCACAGCATCCCCGTGGTTCCTCTGATTATATCAAATCCACTGTTATCTTCAAATTCATGGGTAGCTGTTCAAACCACCAATGTTTTTCCTCAGGTGTTCAACTTTGACCCAGGGGCAGCGGTGAAGCAGAGGACAGCGGAGGATGTGAAAGCAGATGACGACGTCACCAAACTCTGCATTCACAAGAGGAAGCTTCTGGCTGTGGCCACGCTGCGCAAGAGCATGGGGACACACCCACCTCTGACGCTGACCAGTCCAGGGGGAGGTACGAGTAAATCCAGTTTGTTCAATTCAGTGGAACTTGCCTTTAGACGTGCATAGTATAATATGCAGAGGTAAGCTGGATGCTGGTGCTCCAATCTGCACTAATTTACTATGTGTTTCTGCTGACAGAAACCCCAGCAACCAGCCAAATGTTGGTGAAATTTGGCTGGTAATTTAGTCCACGTCACTGGCCATTTGGTAGTACATCTGTTGACTGTCCTACTTCTGACAACAAACAGTCAATGCAGCAAGTTTTTTGGGGGGATATTGAAGCCTTTGCTTTTAGAAATGATATAAAATTGAATTTAAAAAAAACGTTTTTAGGTTAAATGTTTTTTTTCCCATTGTTTGTCAAGCAGTTTATTTAAGCACTGATATTAACGAGTCATTTTTATGGTTCGCCAGCCACTGTGGTCTATAGATAACAATGACTTTCCTGCCCTTCCTAATATTTTGTCCAAGGTTTTGGTATTGATTTAAATGTAATGTGCTTTGTTTGGCCTCAAGGTACATCATCTGTGGTCGCTGCGCATTCCATGTCTCAACGAGCAATAAGGACTAAATCCCACGATGGCCTGCCCAATGCTGTTGGCCCAGACTGCAAGAATCCTTTTAAGATGATTATGGCAGCTGGACAGCAGCAGCAGAGGCTGTATCTTCCCCAGGAGATGGGTGGAGCCCAGCTGCCGGAGCTCTACTCTGGGTACCCTAGACCGCAGAGGCTGGGCAGTGGGGAGCCAGGCCCCAAATCCCCTTACCGGGTTGGGTACGGAGGCATATTGAGCCCACCTCCCTCCAGTTCTAAGCTGTATGGAGATGGCTCACAGTCTCCCTGTGCAGACACTTTGGGCAGCCCTGATGGCTATCCAAGGACCAATCCTTGTGGGTTTCCAGGAGCAGGCAGTCCTGTATCAGCCTCCATCCATGGGAACACTAGGACGCCTCTTTCTCCACACAGTGTAATGCTCCATGGCTCCCCTGCGGGCCAGCCATCTTGCGCCATGACAGGGAGGACTAGCACGCCCCTCTCCCCCACGGCTACTGCCAAAAGCCCTGTCATGAACATAAACATGCCTCGCGGGAACTTCCCCCCTGGTATGGATATGCCTCGTGCAGCATTTCACCATAAAACACAACCCCCTGTGCATCCCGTACCGCCTCCTTCAGCCATACCACCCTCCTGTGCCCATCAGAAAAGGCAGTTGACCTTCGAAAAAGACCCATTAGGCATCCTGGACCCCATCCCCATCAAGCTCGTCAGCCAGCCTCCCAACAACGCCCCAAACCCCTCCAACTTCCAGCCTAACATCCACTCTCAGGTACAAATGATGAATGTAAACATACCCCCTCCCGTCATTGTTCCCTTGCCAAGCAACTTACCTTTACCCACAGTGAAGCCTGGGCCTTTAGGGCATGGCGGCCATGTTCAAAGGACTCAACAGGGTGGTCCGGCTTCCTCCATGTCCCCCTCCCCTGTCACTTCCCCTGTCCACATGGCAGGGCCAGCCCTTGGGAGAATGGAGGCCTCCCCTCATCGCTCACGCTCATCCTCCACCTCCTCTGACCACGGGAGCTTTGCAATGCCCTCGGGTCACCAGGTCCCATGTGGCAACATGAAGGTCCCTCCTCGTTCTCCCAGGTCTGCCATGGGATCTCCCAGGCCAGCCATGCCCTCCAGCCCCTCCACAAACAAAACTGACCCACACCACCAGTACAAAGACTCCCAGATGCTGCCAGGCATGGGAAACTCGATTGGTCCCCAGCAGCACAGCAACCCCATGTACTCACCCACCTCTTCCTCCTCGTCATCTTCTTCTATGGCAACCCCCAGCGCTTCCCAGAAGGGCCACCCAGGACTCCTGGGGATGCCCCTCAACCAGATCCTCAACCAACAGAATGCCGCTTCCTTCCCCGCCAGCAGTCTCTTGTCAGCCGCAGCCAAAGCACAGCTAGCAAATCAAAACAAACTCAGCGCTGCTGGCAACAGCCCTGCTGGCATGGCTGCTGGTGGGGGTGGTGGTGGTGGTGGTGGTGTTGGTGTTGGTATGGCAGGAATGGGGGCTGGTGGCGGAGGTAATGGAGGAAGTGGCGGACACCCTGCCTCTATGAGCGGCCCTCGAGGCATGGAGGGACACAGCACTTTAAACTCAATGCTCCCGCCTAACTCCACCAAGCTGATCAACACTCCTGAGGGCCAGAGTGGTCGGGCGGCTCTTAGAGATAAGCTCATGGCCCAGCAGAGGGACCCCATGCGCAAACGGAAGCAGTCATCGGGCAACGCTGCTGTAAACCACGACAACAGTAACAACATGGTCTACAACATGCTTAATAAACGAGGCATGGGAGGACCCCACATGGCAGGGCCCAGTGCCACTGAGCAGCTGCGCAAAGTGGGCAGACTTGGAAACCTTCCCCAAAACACCTCCATGGCCCAGCTTCTCCAGTCCATGAGCTGCCAGAGCTCCCACAACCTGTCTGGCAACAGCCATCGTCCAGGTCTTAGCCCTGGCCCAGGGCCTCAAGGATCTGCACAGCTGATCTACAACGACAGCACAGTTTTGGTCCCCGGTGGCCCTCAGCAGAACCTCCTAGCTCAGCAGAGGCTGCGGGGTCCAGTAGATACCATGCAGCACTGCCAGAACATGGACCCCTCTGGGGGTCATTTGAGCTCTCGTCCAGGCCAGTTCCCTGACATGATAGCCCAGATGCAGGCCTCCTCCATGAGTAACTGTGGCCCTATGGGGCCAGGAGGTGGACCGGTGGGCCCTGATGGCATGCCGCTGGGACGCCCCCACAATAACCCCCCACCGCTGTCCCATCCGGGACCTCACCCCTCCCAGCAGAACCTCCTTCACGGTATGAGGCGGACTGCCATGGTGGTGATGCCACATGGAGGTGGTGATGGAAGCTGTACACAGACCATCTCTGATACAGGTGAGACATTTTATGTTGCACGGTGCTAATTTCAGAGCCACTCAATAGTTTCCCCACAATATGTACATGTGCTGCTAAATCTTTACAAAAAACACAATTAAGCCCAAATATTTATTGTTTATATTTTCTAGACCAAACTAATTTCTGAAATGATTGATATTATTTGAGCATGACGGTGATTAGTCATCATAGTGACGAGTGATTACACTATTATCCCACAATTATTGATTGTTGAAATGCCATATAAGAAATAAGGCTCCTCAGACTATTAATAATGACACTAGGGCTGCAACTAACGGCGAATCTCATTGTCAAATAATCTGCCAGATTATTTTCTCGTTAATTCATTTGGTTTATAAAATGTAATGTGATCTCTTCAAATGTATCTGTTAATTTTTTAAATGCTCATTTACATTACAACTAGATTTAAATCCATAGTGGCCTACTTTAATAATCCCACTACTTCCATTTATAAAAATCCTGAAAATAATGGTTTGGGGGGGCATTTGAAAATGACAGACAGTACACAGTCCAAACTGACCACTCTGGCTGGAGGATGGCGTTGATGTATCCCCCCCTCTTCATCATGATAAGCTAGTGGTTGGTTGAAGATGTGGTTTCTATGGTTATGAGTGAACTAAAACCAAAGGATTTGGGTGATAGGCCCAGAGCCTAGACAGTCGGGCTCCTCCAGTACCTCTGAGCTAATGAGCAGGCCCCTCATCTTTGGAAGCTCAGCTAATTGTCAGTCCGCCAGTGTTTCTCTTTGTTTTTATTTGTATGCTAGCATCAGTCAATGGTGTAAGAAGATGGAAATGGGATCTGGATCACGCTTTAAGGGAAGCAGCCCAGATAGGGCGCTCTAAAGAGCTTCTCTCAGCTAGCTGGTCGCTATAGTAACGATAGACTCTGAATAGAGACCCGAGTGAAGCCTTTGATAGTGTGTGTGTGTGTGTGTGTGTGTGTGTGTGTGTGTGTGTGTGTGTGTGTGTGTGTGTGTGTGTGTGTGTGTGTGTGTGTGTGTGTGTGTGTGTGTGTGTGTGTGTGTGTGTGTGCATATGAATGACTTTGTGTGTGTGACTGTATGTTTTTTGAGTGTGTGCTCGCGAGCGTTTGTTTTGGAAGCACTGAAAAGACCTAGATCTTGTCTTTTTCCATCTCTGCCTGCCGTGGGACCGGACTATGAGTTTATGTGTCCTCATATGTTTTATAATGGAGATACCACCAGGGTCTGCTGCAGGCCACCTGATCTTATCACCGGGTGTCCTGGTATTCTAAGTAAAGTTGCTGAAATTCAGGTGGTCCTGTGTAGGGATGGGAATTATAAGATTTTATCGACACCGCTTCCATTATTGATTCCTAATAAATTGTTGGCTGGGAAAAAAAGTTATCTCAGGCTCCACAGTCTCAACAAATACTTACAACCGCCCTGAAGTCTGAGTAAATCGTCAAAATTCTACGTTGTCATTGTCATCTAGCAGTCAATGCTGTAAGAAGATGGAAACAGCCCAGACAGAGAAAGAGCTTCTCCCAGCTAGCTAGTATTGTTAGACCCTGAATAGACACTCGAGTAAATGCATGTACATGTAAAACTACACACACAATCCAAGCTAGACATGGCTGAAGCTGTTTGTTGACACAGCCACGGCAAAGTAATATTTCACATTATTGAACCAACATGCAGGCTCGTCTGACTCAACACCATGTGGAGTTTAACACTGATAAAGAATATAATATTTATTTATTATTGTTCAGGGCAATGTAGCCTCTTTAAACTGTCTTTGCATCTACTTATTTTAATGCCTAATTAATTTGTAGCCGTGGTTCTTTTCAATGCTGACGACCGGCTGTCCTGTTGTGTGTTGATAATCTGATAAACAATCAAATGTGCTCCTACTTTCTTATTGGTGCTCTGTTACCAGTTATAGTGCATTACCGCAATTAGCTTTTATCGCCTTCTGCAGTCTGAATTAATGTACTCGTGCATGTACATTCTCGTGTCATTATCGTACAACGGGTAATATAAACAACAAGGGGACCCTAAAAAGTACTTGAGTCTATCCAAATGATAAACAATAAGAAATGTGCTCGTATATTTTTATTTGCTACAGGATTTCTTTTAAAGAAATTACATTTTCTGCTCAGCTATTATTTATATTGTCTTTTCTTCTCACTGATAGTTATGCTATGTCCTGCCGTGATGAGAACGCAGTCATGCCTGTTATGGTATCCTTATTTAATTATGGTGCCTAATGTTTTCTGTTTAGTCATAATGTCACACATTGTCAGCGATGATTTCCACAATACAGAAATAAACAAACAGTGAGGGGACACTGTCTTCACAACAACACTCTGCAGTGCCTCTAGTGGCCCAAGACTCATCAGTGTGTTTGAGAAACTTACAGATGAATACAGTGAATTGAGTCAGCTCATAGCTCCACTGTCGAGCGGCCCTGGTGGCAAAAGCACATAAGCACTCACAGGCTCTTGGGATAAAAGAATATTCTGTCACCAAATGGCAGATGTTGTGCCTCTGAGTAGCTCCCTTGATTTTCCCATACTTGAAGCTAATTTGGACGACATGTTGGGGATCTTAAGAGCACTGGAAGCTCTTTCAAAGTGGCCTAGTCAGTGGCTTTTTACCATTAGCCTCTAACCATCTGTTTCTGGACAGCTAGCAAGCTTCGAACGCCCCCTCTCCACTCTTGCCATCAACAAATACTCCAAAGTTCATTGTAAACCCCCCCAGACCTCCTGCCACCCAGCTGACCGCCCCCCCCATCCCCCAGCAGAATAAAATCACACCACCCGACCCTCATAACCCCCCTCATCCACCCACCCATCCAACGCCCCCAACAAGCTTCCTGGCAGTGGACAGCACCACCAATCATCACTCGGTTCCCATGGAAACCTCCCCCGGCAACAACCGTCACTATATCATAGCAGCAGCGGAGGATGCGGGGAGAAAGGGGGAGAAAGGGGGAGGGGGTTGGCCGAGTCGTGGCTCTCAGCGTTAGAGAGGGGAAGAAAAGAAAAGAGGAGAACACACACAGCTGCCCTTCAGCTACGTAGCATCGCACCAGCTGCTCCGGTCGCCGCTCGTCCGCTCGCCCACAAAACACAACGTTAGGCCTCTGAGATTTTGTATTTGCTTCGGCTTTGTCTGCATAACATTGCTGCCGGGCTTTTTCTTCATTCATTGATACATCTGTGGCCTTGATATATTTTGTTCATGTTCTGTCCTTGAACGCTTTGCTAACTAGTCTGTCTGGACCGCTCATCTGGCAGCGTGTCCATCTGTTAGTCTGGAGTGCAACAGATTGTTAATGTGCAACTCTTTTAACGTTGAGTTGAGAAACACTCGCCCAGCTTTGCCATTCATCTTCTAGTTTCCTGTGTATTGAATTTATCTGGGCCACCCACTCAAATAGAACAAGATGTTTCTGTTATTTTTGTATTTCTATACATGAATAGAAATGAAATAGATATAAGTCTGCTTGAATTGTGCATTACATCAAGGTGGGAGAATAACTAAATATGCAAGTGATTTGAGGCACAATGTTCTGATGGGATGGTAAAGCTTATCTGTGCTGTTTGGTTGATGTGATGGAGAAGCTGGGCGACTCATCATCCCCCGTCAGCTCCTGTCGCGGGGGCCTAGGCCTGTCACAATAACTCATTTTGTTGGACGATATATTGTCCAAGGAATAATTGCAATAAACCCACGATAATCCAAAGAGCAATACCCAAAAACATTTTTTTATGTTGGTGATGTTCTTATGTAAACAAGTTCTTGAGACAATTTTGACTTGTATCGTCCCAATGGTTTTGCAGGAAACCCCTCATCCCTCGGCTGTGGTATGGGCGTCCTGCAGCAACACGTCAACGCCGGCGGAGGTCAGATGTACCAGCAGCAGGTCCATCAGGGCATGCAGCAGGGAGTGGCCTCCCACCCGGCCTACCAGGGACAGCAGCACTTCTCTGACAACACACCCTACACAGACGGCAACAACACCAACGCTGGCTCCATGGCCTGTCTCTACCAGAACTACCAGGTGGGAGTTACATCTGGAGCATTTCACATTGTTTCATACAAACATTTTTCCTCGTGCTGTGACCTTGCTGTTGTATCAGCTATTTCTATATTTAGTCTACGTCTTATTCCAGTGTCTAATGTCCTTGTTGGTTTTTATCTGTTTAGTTTTTTTAAGTCTGGGTATTTAAGTTTTATCTTAGTCGATGAAAACTGTTGACATTTTTTGTTCATAAAGTCAGTTAGTGTTTAATCTTAGTCACGGATAAAAAGGTTGTTGATCATAGATTCTGTTAACGAAACTAACACTGCTGTTGTGTCCACAGTCGGGGATGTTGTCACACCCACAGTTCAGGGAGGGGCAACAGCCGCAGGGCGACGGGCTTCCAGCGGGTACAGCTGGTGGTGACAGGGGCCCCGGTGGAGGCCCAGAGGCGGTGGACGCCATCTACAGAGCCGTTGTAGACGCCGCCAGCAAGGGCATGCACGTTACCATAACCACCACAGTAAGCGGGACCACGCAGGCGAGTCCGGTGCCTGCTCTCAGCGCCATGAGTGCCTTTACTGCCTCGATAGGGGAGCCGGTCAACCTCCCCCAAGCAGTTAGCACAGTCCTGCACAGGCACCAGGAAGTGGAGGCGTTACCACAGCAAGCCAGACCGAGGCAGGTGAGGCCGGGGCGGGGTCAGAAGACCATGGATCCAGGGAAGAGCACTCCAGACGGCCACGAGGCCAACGACTACTTCCGTTCTCCTGGCCGTGGGACTCCCAGGGGGCAGTGGGACGGGGAGACGCAACACGGGGGAGGCTTCGATGCTCACAGCAACAACAGCGCCTGGGGTGGTGAGGAGTTTCTGGAGTGCTCCACCCAAGTGAGGAGCAGTCCCTGCATGGAGCGACCCGCCAGCCTGGCCCCCGCCCCACCCTGCACCACTGAGGGCTCCAGCGACCACGGCCTGGTCATGGCTCACGATAAGACGTTTCTCGATGATGGCTATCGCTTCAACAACTGCAACCGGACACCTGCTAATTACAAGGAGCGTCTGGAGCAGACGGCGGAACGCTGCATCCACATCAACGGCGCCACCCCTCACTTCAGCACCCGGGGTTACGGAGAAGTCCTGGGCCCCCCACGGCAGGAGCTGACGGGGGACGACCAGTCGCCCAGCTCCTCCACTAGCCTGGAAGGACCTCTGGCCACAGCCAAAGACTACAGCCACTACAACGGCCACTTCAACGGCTATGGCGCCCAGCCCCTCGGACACAAAGAGCCTAAGCAGCGAGGAGGACCTACGGCAACCGGACTCTCCCTCCTCAGAGCTGCTTCACTACCGCTCCAGGACATTCAACATGGGGGAGCTGGTCTGGGGCCAGCTGAAGGGCTTCCCACCTTGGCCTGCCAAGCTGGCTGGGGACGAACAAGTGCACAGCGCTTCTATGCAGCTGCGGGAGCAGGCTAAGGTGAGAAACCCATCTGTGACCACCTGTCAGTATTTTACAAGCCGACTTGAATTTTTAGACGAAATTGGGCTGCAGAGTGAAGACTGATTACAGATGAACACACCAGCCAGTCAGAATCACTTTCAAAGGTTTTGTTACAGCAGATTAGGGCTGCGCCGAACATCAGCGTTTCTTCTCTTGTGCATGTCTATTGATTTCAGAAAGACGAGATGACAGATTCCGTTGTATTTGACTGTAACCAAGTTTTCCTCCATAAGGAAACATGTTTTGTCTGGTGGCCATAGTGGCAGATGGATTCCAAATTGCTCAGAACACTTGCACCATTTCACCTGCCAAATCAAAACGTCAGAATAGAGGAGGTCCCACTAATGATGAGCTGCTGGACAGAACAACACATTCACCTTCAGTTCACTGCTCCCACACCGTCCTGAATGCACTGATGCTTTGTCTCCACGCAGGTAGAGCCCGAGAAGCTAAAAACACTCACTCACGACCTGGAGGCACTCGACCGAGCCGCCAAAAGAGGCCTGAAGTAAGTTCAGCTTCAGTTAACGATTAGGGTTTGCTGCTTTGTGAACATGCTGAAAGTCACTGCGACTTCAATCCAAATGAGATGTTTACTTGTCAACTGTTGCTACAACCCTTTAAGCTTCTAGTTTAGCATTGCACAGGCAGTTTACAATAAGGGACAGATGTACCACGCAGCAACGGGTCCCTGATTTCAGACGTAGACGGATGAAAGCATCTCATTTCTAGCCTGTGATTGATCATTCTGCTGCTGAAATGACATCTGTCACCAGTGGATTTTATCAGCTGTAGCTCGTTTGATGGGGTAAAACGTTCAAACAAACAAAATGTCACCGTCAGATGATCAATGTAGACGACACGGTAACAAACTGCTCCCGTTTCACAGGGTAGCTCTGGTTGATTGTTAGTATTTGACGGACCTGTTGTGCCTAGTCACTAAGCTATGATGGGTTAATTGCTGCTTAGCGAAGCAGTTTAGCAAATGATAAATGACACAATTAATTTGTCGGTGCGTGTCCAACGTCGCATTGACAGCCAGTCGTTACGGACTTGGATCTCTGTCCAGCTGCATTAGCGTGGATGTAAATAACGTGAAATGTAAATGTTCAACAGACCGGGGAAACTGAATAATCACCTGGAAGCTGCTATCCACGAAGCCATGAGTGAGCTGGATAAGATGTCGGGCACAGTGAGTGTTTACGCCCTTCTCGATCTCCCAGAGAGACGAAGACGTTTCTCTCTGCATGCTTTTGCTCCGCCTGCCCGTGCAGCCGTCACCATGTTTCTTTCTGTCCGTCAGATCCCATCGAGGGATCGCCAGGTGAAGCTCCCCAAGCCTAAGAGGAGGAAGATCTCCAGATAACATTGAATGTGTCGGCGCGAGAACGTCCTCAAAGCCTTTCGGAGACTTCGCCCGTTCGGCCTCGATGCGGTCCGAGCTCTCGAGCGGGTGCCACGCGTGGACTCGGAGTGGCACGCCCTCGTTCCATGATATCAGCTTGACTCGAGGACTGACCACAGAAGGTGCTGGAACCTCCAACCACCAACACAGTTTGAACTGTGGAGAAAGAATAGAGAAACATTGGTTGCAATTTGTCTACAGCTCACTGAATTAACTATTTTTTTCTAGTATAAGATAGTAAAACCAACAAAAAAAAAAACCGCTACAAGCATTACCTTACATATTTAAGAAGAATAGACAGTCCAAATATTTCTGATACATTTTCAATATGTATATAGATAATCCTGAAATTTCATGCTATTAAGAATTGTATGTAAATATTGTACAATGTCATGTACAAGCATACCGAATGCACATTTTATCTTTTATTGTACAAAAACAAAGCAGAAGTGTACCAATGTCTTGGTTTCTATTCAGAAATGCGGTTGCAGACGGCCGCATGCGTAGGATAATAAGAATACAGCCTAAAGCTTTTATATGATGAACTGTTTGTTTTTGTTTTGTAAGGGAACAGCAGTGGAACAGGCATGAGTGTATGAGTTTCTCCATTACGAACGTCACGTCACTTGAAAACAAAAGACAAAAAAAACAGAATGAACTTTACCAGCAGAAAGTGTTCAGTGTTCCCCTAAAGCGAGGCGGGAGCGGCCGGACGGATGTTGGTAAAGCGTCATCTGCTCGATCAGTCGCTTTGACGGGAGAATCATGAGATTTGGAGATCGTTTTGTGCTAAAAAGTCTGGTCGGCAGGTGATGTTCTTGTAACCGGCGAACACAAGGAAGCACCTGTCGTTTCAAGAAGGGAAAATCCACCTGCAGGCACTTTTACATTAAGTGTGGAAGAAAAGAAAAGTCACCCTGGTCTTTAAAACCATCGATAAAGATAATAACCAGGGCGATAATCTCTAATTCTCCCGCTCCTCATTGACCCACATACAGTATTTTAACTGTAGATGAAGTGGACCCTGAATGCAACACGAGATCACGACTAAGAGTGTCTTTGGGTGGATTCTTCCTTCGACTCCAACCAAGACTCACGGGCTGCATCGATGGATTATGTAATTTGGTTGTTGTGATTATGTTCTCGTGCTCGTGCGTACGGTGGTTTTTCCATGACTGTAGTCGTTTTTGCCACAACTATAGCTTTAGGTAGAGTAACCAACCTCAGTCTAGATTATCAAAAGGAACACAAACTCGCTTCTCCAGAGCAGTGAAAGCATTTCTCTCATTTAGGGGCCTTGTGTGTGTGTGTGTGTGTGTGTGTGTGTGTGTGTGTGTGGTGTGTGTGTGTGTTTTGATTTTGCTTATTGATGTAAATTATTTATGTACAGTACTCCATATTTATTTTAAGCTTTACAAATATGCTAGATGGCAATAATACTACCGAGAGTTGAGAACTCAAGCCTTATATGTGTAAATGTATGTTTTGTTTTTTTAACCGTGAATAAGATGGCGTGTTGAGAGTCCATCACAAAGTCACGTTCCCGTTGATTTAGCGAGTGAGCGTTACAGAGAACACTTTCTGACTTGTTGCAGATTACGTCAAAGGAAGAAAATGTAACGACGTCTGCCTGCGAGACCATACTATTTATGAATATGCACATCTGGAAGCGTTTATGTTGATAATAAATGCAGATTTAACACTACTATAAGTTCAATGTCAACGCAAAATCATCACTTGATGAGTCTTAAGATGGACAGTGATGCTCAGTATTGTGAACTACACACACACACACACACACACACACAGATCAAAAGCAACCAACAACCTGAAGTCACTCCAGAATGATTAAGTGCAATACACCAACGGATGGCAAAGATCAAACGCTTAGAAACTGCTTTTGTTTTAAACACACCTTCGACATCTCTGACGTGCGCACGCGCAACACCTTTTTGTTTGGTAACAATATTCATCTTTTTGTCCGAACACGAGTCATGAAGTAGTAATTTATTTGTAGCTTTTCCTTTTACATGCACACGCGTCTGTTACGGCTCAATATCAAGACAGGAACCCGACGACTACAGAGGTTTCTGATGACCATAAAACCAAATAGTACACTACTTTGTAAAGAACTTCTTTTCTTTGTCACCCAGTGAAACACTATTGGAACATGTCCACGACTTTCAGACGTGCACTCAAGTTTTATAACTGAGGAATCCCACAAATGTACTTTAGTTTTATAACGTACCCTTAATCCTAAACGAGGACGATGACAGATTCACACGTGTGCACACGTTTAAGGAGCTTCATTTCTAAAGAGATGGAACACTTATCTCAAGTTATTTCTTTCCTTTGTCGTGTGCACGCTTGCATTTTGAAAAAGACGTGATGTGTAGCAGTGAAGCCGAGTAACGTTGAAAGATATCAGTATTTAAAGATACTTTAATGTCCCGTTTGAAGACACAATTTCCAAAATGTGACGTTCGGTGTCGAGAACACGTGCGCTCTTTCGGTAAAGTTCATTCTGCCTCTCCCGCCCTGTTTTTTTGTGCAATGACATGCAGGATCCCGGCGTGATGTTGGGATCCCATGTGTTATGGATCTGTTCTAGCAGTTTCATGTTATTTGTGGTCAAGAGTTCAAAGCATTTTTGTGTTTGAGATGGTATGTGCAGTCTATTTTTGTGTCCCACCTCCCGCCTGTGATTGTGTGTGTTGACGTGCGAGTGTGATTTTTATTTTTTATTGCTTTTTGAATCTCATTTCCTTCTTCCTCCTTCCACCCTCTCATTGTCAGTATTTTATTCAGTATATATTTTCTCACTAATATATACTTTACAAAAAATAGACTTGCGTGAAGTATGACGTGCACTTGATTGCTCTTGTTTATTTTTATTTTTGCATTAATGTGGGCTAGGGATAGTTTGTCAGAGTCCATTATTTTGAGATTGTTTGGACTTTTTTTAATGGTTTGATGTAAGCAGCATTCTTTTGTAAATATTGTGAAACATTACAGGTCATGCAGTGATGTAACATTTTGAACAATGTTGCACAGATGTTTAAGATATTAAAAACATGGTCACTCTTACTTGAATAATCTGGCGTGTAATGTGTATTTGTTTCCGGATTATGTTTCTTAAAAGTTCATTGAGTTAAAAACAATGCCTTTTAAACCAGCGTTTGTTGCACACTGCCCTCTAGTGGGCCAAGCAGGTAGTGCACATTAACATACTGTACCTGGGAATATGGGGAATAAAAGACTAAAAAGATGAGGTAATGATTGGAAATGCATAATAAAAACAGATATAGATATTATTTAATGAATAAGGTACTGGATAGATGCATAATGAACTGTAAAGTGATGTATCATATGCTTTTAAACCCAAAATATCTCAAATAATATAGAGAATATCCAGAAAAAATATACTTTTTGTTAACCTCAGGTTGCAGCTTGTCATATAACAAATATATAATGTTAAAAAATAAAGATTCAAAGCAGTTTAACTTTTGTTTTGTATTTTTGAGGACCTCTCCTTCATGGTGTCTTAAAAACTGCCTGTACAAAATTCATTCTTTTGGGCAAACGCCATCTGCTGATGAAGATCATGTGACGTGATTGAAAGCTCCAGAACAGCTGCTGCTCAATGTCGTGCTGAGTGTTTGTTTCCGAGGTTGAGAATGAACTTTGAACCTCAGAGGAAAACATGACAGGGCACTTTATGTAGCATGTCATGTTAGCTGCTCACTAGCATTGTGTGTTAGCCTAGCTTACACCAAAGCAGGTCATTTTCTAAATGCTAAAAGTAAAAGTCTTTTTAGCCTTAAGTACCAAGATACTCATCATGCAGAATGTCCCATTGCAGATTATTATATTATTTAAATATAATAAGGCTATATACGCCTGATCTATAATAGCCTACATCATTTATTTGCTGTATTGTGTATTAATAATCAGAATATGCAGACTAACTACCTTTAAATAAATTAATAATGCATTCCTTAGCTACTACCTTATGTTAAAAAATAAATATGTATTCATATTTAGAACTAATTAATGCAGGTTCTTCTGTGTGCGCGTGCATACGAGCAACTCAGTGATGGTGGTGGTGCTGATGCAGGACGCGGGCGCGCGCCGCGGCATCGAGCCTGGAGCGCGCCTTTATTGCAAGTCAGGACTCTGCGGCTGACTGCCTCTGCGCATCCTCTCCGGGCTCTAACTCTGCAAACCGGACAGCACCCCCCGAGTCTGCCCCCGCCGTTAACAAACACATATCAGTCCGCTTCTGCACGGTTGTCGGTGTCACCGCTGCAGAGAGAGGCCTGCACGCCGATGTGTGAGCTGCTCCACGGGACGCAGCGCTGCGGTTGATCCGGTGTGGCCATGGTGCAGGCGAGGACACCCGGACATATTCGGCTTGGATGAAGGACGCGTTGCGCATCGCATAAACCGGGAGATTGCTAAACGTCCCCGCGGTGAGGAAACCAGGAAGCCTTGGAAACATTTGCCAATAATGATTTGAATCTCTGTTTTAGTGAATTCTGAACTCTCACTTGGCCCGGGACGCAGGGATAATCATCAAGGCCCCGCTGCTCGTCCCCGAGCCTCATTTTGGGCACCACCCTGCCCAAAATAGACCGATCCCCGGCTGTTTGCCAGCCTGCTGTACGTGTGTTTGTTTATTTGTTTGTACCCGCAGTGTTAGTCAGGGCGGTGTAAACAGTGCCAGCAGCTGCAGCCATGATGGATGCGGCGGAGTGCGGGGTGAGGGTGATGTGCCGCTTCAGGCCCCTCAACGCGTCCGAGATAAACAGAGGAGACAAATACATCCCCAAATTCAAAGAGGACGACACCGTGGTCATAACGGCAAGTGTGCTCGTTGTTGTTGTGATGCTGATGTGTCTGCGTGGGGATGGAAACACCAACACTGCAGTGTTTTAGAGGAGACAGTCAGCTGGAGCTCTGCAGGCCGGCTGGGGATGCCAAGTGCGCAATAAGCCTGTAGTCCTGCAGGAGATGTTACAGCAATAGGACAATTATATCCTACAATATTACAGAGATATTGAATCTGAAGGTGTATAAGAGAGAAGTAATCAGTGTTAAATCTCTGACACGGATAGGCCTACTCTGTCAGTCTGCAGGAATGTTATTTATTCGTAGTGATATTCTGTAAACTTACTTATAAAAGCTAAAAGGTATAAAAGCTGATGAAACAATACATGCAACTCTATCCAAACGCAGTTTTATAAATGCACAATTTAAAACAGAACATAATACAACTTATTTATATAACTAAATACTACAGCATGATAGGCTGCTACCAACAATAATTAAATATTTTAACTTATTATATTAATATTATATTATATTC
Organism: Cottoperca gobio; assembly: GCF_900634415.1. Lineage (NCBI taxonomy): Eukaryota > Metazoa > Chordata > Actinopteri > Perciformes > Bovichtidae > Cottoperca > Cottoperca gobio. The sequence continues at coordinate 11,375,719 of NC_041356.1, read as the reverse complement.
ATACAATTAAAATAAATCTCAGGCTGTTGGGCGTCTACATTTTTAAAATAGTTAAATATTATAACAGAAAAGTAATAACATAAGCAAACAAAATAATTTAAATTTAAATATTTATTAAATATTAAAAAAAACAGATAATAAAGCAAATTAAATCAAAATAAAGCAGTTTATTTCTGATGTTATGGATTTTCTTCAGGAGCCAATCAGGATTAAGCTCAGCTGTGATGCATTTCCTGTCATGCACACATTTTGTGAAAAGGGGATGAAAATACAACTTTAAAATATCTTTATATATATATTGATATTGATCCAGAGGAATATTGATTTCTTGTTTGCGAAACAATTATTGGTTAAATAGTTTAGAGGTCAGGGGTCAAAGGTTATACGCATGATGACTCACCATTATACGTGTGCTGAGTCAGGAGGAACTTATGGAAGGTCACATCAATACTGTGTTTATCCTCAGGGACGTTTATGTGCACGGACAAGCTTGAAGTTTGCTTTAAAACACCTGTTAGTGTTTGTTTTCCACACCTTGGAAGTCCATGTGGGTGGAGCTAACAGACACTTGGTGCAAAACGATAATTTATTTAAAAATTTAATTTAATTTCTTCTTCTGTGCAAAAAATAATGTTGCATGCTCTCTTCAATAAGCCTACTACTGTTTTTTATATTGCAAAAATTGCTGCAGGAGTCCTAGATGTTGTATTTTCCCACGTGTCATTGAACACAACATAATAAAACATTTGAAATAGAAAGTCTAGATTGGGTTTAGCCCCTAAAATCTGTATCTCGGGGTTCAGAGAGAGGAGAGAGCTGCTGCTCATGTGCTGAGAGCTGCATTTCACAGCAGCGAGGCTTTTTACCCCCCCGAGAGACAGCGACAGTTAGACATGATGCATAGTCAGACTGGAAGCTGCAAATAACCACAGAAAAAACCCCACGTGAATGCAGCCTTGTTAAAATCTGCAGTCATATGTTTGAGCCCTTAAAACAAATCCCGACTTGATAAAATGGATTTTTTTTGCCAAATAAGACAAAAACAAGTGAAGATAAGTGAAGATAAAATAAGTGACGTGAATATAACAGCTGTTGTTTGATGCATTGTGTCATTCATGTGTCCTGTGTTGTGTGAAACAGAGTAAACCGTACGTGTTCGACCGCGTGCTGCCTCCCAACACGTCACAGGAGCAGGTGTACGACCAGTGTGCCAAGCAGATAGTTAAAGGTATGATGCAACATTGTTCTTATGTCACTAATCTACCTGCACACACACCTAATCTGTCCCTCATCTTTCTGAGTTCTTGTTTTTTCAACATAATCTGGTTTCATGGACACAATCACACGTAAAGTAATTAATAAAGTAAGCAGTGTTAGGAGTAGATGTAGTAAGATGATTCATACATGTTGCAGATGTGCTGGGTGGCTACAACGGGACCATCTTCGCATATGGACAGACGTCCTCCGGGAAGACGCACACCATGGAGGTGAGACACTTACATTATATATATATATATATATATATATATATATATATATATATATACATTAAGAATTCCTGCCTCTGTATTTCAAAGCATAAAAACCCCTAGGTTTCCCGAAGACTAAAAGACATGTCAGCAGTTTTATCATAGCCAATCAATGGACAGGTCTCAGAGTTAAAAGCGTTGCATAAAGACCTTTATTTAAATGATATATTTTGTGATGCTCCTTCTCCAGTCGGAGGATTAGAGCACAGCAGGCGTTGTGTAATCCAGTCAAGCTGAAAGTCCAGCACTGCAAACCTTTCCCGAGCTTTACGGCACAACGTTTGCTTTACGGCAACGCACGTCCAAGTAGTTAGAGTTGGTTTTATTTGAGTGACACGACGCAGACAGGAAAGAGATCCCGTGTCCTTCGTCATGCGTGCAATGACATCAGCTCGCAGACTAATCCACTGACACGGCAGCTTAAAGCCTCATCTCATCTGTGAGTCTGATGAAAAACATCAGCTTCACCGTCTTTACGTTAACTTTTAATTCCACCTTTCCATGAAGCACTAAAACTTGAATGTGTCTGTGTTCAGGGGAAACTGCACGACCCCCAGGGAATGGGAATCATCCCTCGCATCGCCCAAGACATCTTTGACCACATCTACTCCATGGACGAGAACCTGGAGTTTCACATCAAGGTAAAAAAAGTCACAGCAGGAAACAAACATGCACATCCTGCAGCATTCAGATCGTTGACGAGCAGACATTTAACTTCTCTGTGCAGGTTTCCTATTTTGAAATCTACATGGACAAGATCAGAGACCTGCTGGACGGTCAGTACGACTATTTATCTCATGCGTATAACATTCACGTGATGATTGGAGTGTGTTGCATTTCTTTAATAAAGAATCTGCGTGTGACTTTGGTGATCTTTGTTCTGTTTGAAGTGTCGAAGACGAACCTCTCTGTGCACGAAGACAAAAACAGAGTGCCCTATGTCAAGGTTTGTGAACTGTACAGAGCTTTACCTTCGATATCCCAGCAGCCACATGTGAGATTCACAAGGCTAACGGTCGCTAATGTTAGCAAAGCTTTGAGCTACTGTCACGCTCGTGTGCTTGTTTCTCTGTCAGGGCTGCACTGAGCGCTTCGTGTCCAGTCCAGAGGAGGTGATGGACGTCATCGATGAGGGCAAGAACAATCGGCACGTGGCGGTGACCAGTATGTATCTTCATAGTTTTTATATTTAATGTATGTATTTGATGAAGTATAAACCTGAGCTATATAAAGGTAACAAACTAATAATGTTGTTTTTTATACTCCTAGACATGAACGAGCACAGCTCTCGCAGCCACAGCATCTTCCTCATCAACATCAAGCAGGAAAACATGGAGACGGAGAAGAAGCTGTCGGGGAAGCTGTACCTGGTGGACCTGGCGGGCAGCGAGAAGGTCATTCTGAGTGATACCAGGAAGATGTATTCATGTAGATGTGATGTCTAATCTGCGTCTCTCCAAACAGGTCAGTAAGACAGGAGCAGAGGGCGCCGTGTTGGACGAGGCGAAGAACATCAACAAGTCTCTGTCGGCGCTGGGAAACGTCATCTCAGCTCTCGCCGAGGCGACAGTGAGTCTCTAAAATGTTCCTCCATCTCCACATGTTGGAGGAATGTGCGTTAAATGTGCGACGTCTGATTTTCAGAAAACCCACGTGCCGTACAGAGACAGTAAGATGACCCGCATCCTGCAGGACTCTCTGGGGGGAAACTGTCGCACCACCATCATCATCTGCTGCTCGCCGTCCGTCTACAACGAGTGCGAGACCAAGTCCACGCTCATGTTCGGACAGAGGTACCTTTAACGATGACTGTGCTCTCTGGAGGAGGAACTGAGAGGAGATGAAACCGTGTGTTAGCGTGCGACCAGCTGAACTCTGCGTTTGTCTGTTCAGAGCCAAGACCATCAAGAACACGGTGTCGGTGAACCTGGAGCTGACGGCCGAGGAGTGGAAGAAGAAATACGAGCGAGAGAAGGAGAAGAACAAGAGCCTGAAGAACGTCATCCAGAGGCTGGAGGCCGAACTCAACCGCTGGAGGAACGGTGAGTGTGCGCTCCTCAAAGACTCCAGACAAACACGGTAACTGCACGCCACAGAACACGGCGGCTGCTGGTCCATCGATCATCATCATCAGCAGATACAAAGATCCATCACAAGATGACTGTGGTCTGAACATCACGTACCAGCAGATCACACACACACACACACACACACACACACACACACACACACACACACACTGAAGAGCATCAAACTGTTGTTCTGCTGCACAATGTCTTCCCCTCTCCAGAGACTGCACTGCACCCTCGCCCTTTCTTCATCTCTTGTTGCATAGTAACCGCTCTCTCTCCTCCCTCTTCCTCGCTCTCTCGCTCTCCCTCTTCCTCTTTGCTTTATTGTCTCTCTCTCTCTTCTCTCTCTCTGTTCCTCCTCTCTCTATCTCTCTCTCTCTCTCTCTATGTCTCTTGTATGTCTGTATGTCTTGTCTCTCTCTCTCCTCTCTCTCTCAGCTATCTCTCTATACTCTATCTCTCGTGTATAGAGTGTCGGGTCTTTTTTTGTCTTTCTGTCTGTCTCTCTCTCTCTCTTCTCTCTCTCTCCATCTCTCTCTCTCTTCTCTCGTTGTTGTCTGTCTGTCTCTCTCTCTTCTCTCTCTTCTCGCTCTCCTCTCTCTCTCTCTTCTCTGTCTCTCTCGTCTCTCTCATATTCTGTCTATATATCTGCTATGCTATCTCTCTCATCTATCTAATTCTAGTCTGTTATCTCTCTCTCTCTCTCTTCGTTGTCTCTATACTATGTCTCTCTGTCTCTCTCTCGCTCTGTCTCTAGCGTCTGTCTGTCGTCTGTATCTTCGCTCTCGTGTCTCTATCTGCATCTCTCTTCTATCTATCAGGGAAGAGTGCAGACAGCTCGTTTCCATCTCTCTAGTCTCTATATATCTCTCTTGTCGCTCTCTTCTTCTATGTCTCTAGTCTGTTGTCTCGTCTGTCTATTACTCTGTTCTCTCTCATATATATCGTAGAGCGCGACTGTGTCTCATCGCTCTTCATCTCTTCTCTATATCTCTCTCTCCTCTTCTCTATCTCTCTCTCTCATCTCTCTCTCTCTCTCTCTCTCTCTCTCTCTCTCTCTGTCTCTCTCTCTCTCCATCTCTCTCTTTCCCTCTTTTCTTTTTAATTCCTTTAACTCCCTTGCACATAACTGATAACTCCCTCTTCTTAGCAACAAATCAGCTGTGCAGCCTACGCTCCTTACACATAAATGTAATGAACACACAAACAGAGAGGCCACACACACACACACACACACACACACACACACACACACACACACACATTATGCTGATGCTGATATCATGACTCAGCCGCTGGCTCCTTGCCGAGCCTTCATACAGAGCAGCTCCTCACTCCCTCCTCTCCAGCTTCTCATTTGCTAACGACCTTCCTCACATTAAAAAGTCAATACTAATTAAAGCATCAATTCTTCATCTGCTGAAGTCGTGCTGCTGCTAACAGCAACAACAACACGTGACCACGAGACAAGCGGGAGGATGTGACACAGTCTGCTGCTCCTACATTTCCAGGATGTGGATGCTCATTTGCTCTCATTGGCTGAAAATAAAAAAATAATAGTTTTATCTTTGTTGCCCATAATTGCTAAAGTTATGGATGTACTTTTATCTTGTACACACAGCGAGTAATTGTCCCTTGAGAATGAAGAATTTATTGAGGTGTGAACAACAAACTGCGTGCAGACACGGTTTACTTTAGGCTTTATATGAAGTGACACTAGCAGCGTGCCTACATGCCGATACATCAGGGGGTTGACATGATGTAAGAGTACCATGCAATGCATTACAGGCGAGAACGTTCCCGAGGAGGAGCAGCTGGCCTCTAAAGATCAGAAGAGCGTCGAGCCGTGCGACAACACTCCCGTCATGGACAACATGCTGCCGCCCGGCGCAGCCGTCTCCGTCACCTTGGACGAGCGGAGCAAATACGAGGAGGACATCAGCAGCCTCTACAAGCAGCTGGATGACAAGGTCACACCTTCCTTTCCTTTCTTTGTAAGGAATCATATCAACAGAGGAGAATACATGACAGTACTGTGAATATCTTCCTACAGGATGATGAGATCAACCAACACAGTCAGCTGGCTGAGAAACTCAAGGAGCAGATGATGGACCAGGAAGAGGTTTGTCTAAACACTGACTGCTACTGTCTGTATCTGTTCTGTTGTGTGCATCTCAATGTATATGCACATTCTTCTCTCCAGCTGCTGGCGTCGACGCGGCGCGACTACGAGAAGGTCCAGGAGGAGCTGTGCCGGCTGCAGGCGGAGAACGAGCTGGCCAAGGAGGAGGTGAAGGAGGTGCTGCAGGCCCTGGAGGAGCTGGCCGTCAACTACGACCAGAAGAGCCAAGAGGTGGAGGAGAGAGATCACGGCAACATGCAGCTGATCGAGGAGCTGCAGCACAAGACGGTGAGTGGACCGCACGAAGAGCTCTGCAAGTTCTTTTAAAACCCTGAAGTACTGCATGCAATGAAAGTTCACCATCTGTGTGTGTGTGTGTGTGTGTGTGTTGTGGACAGGTGTCGCTGTCGGTGGTGCAGAGGGAGCTGAGTCAGCTGCAGGAGCTGAACGGCCTGCAGAGGAAGAGAGCCGCCGAAGTCCTCAACCTGCTGCTGCGAGACCTCAGCGACATCGGCGCCGTCATCGGCACCAGCGACGTGAAGACTGCCGCGGTGAGGAAACACACACATAAACACACACACTGACTCATCACGTCTCACACTCACACAACAACCCTCCTCAGTCCTCAGAGACGAAGGGGAACGGCTCGGCGGTGGAGGAGGAGTTCACCGTGGCTCGCCTCTACATCAGCAAGATGAAGTCCGAGGTCAAGTCTCTGGTGAACCGCAGCAAGCAGCTGGAGAGCGCTCAGGCCGACGCCCACCGCAAGATCCAGGCCAATGAGAAGGAGCTGGCGTCCTGTCAGCTGCTCATCTCCCAGGTAACTGTGTTGTGCAGAGAGCTGTAGCGCTCTGTAACATCGTTGTTTCGTCAGAATTAAAGACGTGTTGTGAAACATGTGCACCGTCTCTACTGTTAAAGCTGTTCCACTTACTGAAAGTCCCTCTGGATGGGTGCTCTGTGTGTGCTGTCCCCTCTGTGTGTGCTGTCCCCTCTGTGTGTGCTGTCCCCTCTGTGTGTGCGGTCCCCTCTGTGTGTGCGGTCCCCTCTGTGTGTGCTGTCCCCTCTGTGTGTGCTGTCCCCTCTGTGTGTGCGGTCCCCTCTGTGTGTGCTGTCCCCTCTGTGTGTGCTGTCCCCTCTGTGTGTGCTGTCCCCTCTGTGTGTGCGGTCCCCTCTGTGTGTGCTGTCCCCTCTGTGTGTGCTGTCCCCTCTGTGTGTGCTGTCCCCTCTGTGTGTGCAGCACCAGGCCAAGATCAAGTCTCTGACTGACTACATGCAGAACATGGAGCAGAAGAAGAGGCAGCTGGAGGAGAGTCAGGACGCTCTGACCGAGGAGCTCGCCAAGCTGCAGGCTCAGGGTCAGCACAAACTATACTTCTTAATTCACTACCCTCCTGGAACAAACCACACAGATAGAACATGTAATATACTTTAATATAGTTTTAATTTAATTGTTAGCTGTAAAGTTTCCCCTTTTCTTCCCTTATTAGTCGTTTATTTATGTGGGATTATTAGTATTTTTAGTGTTTTATATAGTATATGTATGCGTAACGTGTTAAACGTATTGCATTTGTTGGTTCTCAAGAGAAAAGGTTTGAGGCGCAGGGGAAGGAGAAGGAGAAGGAGGACATCAGCAGACTGGATGGAGACGAGGACATCAAGGTGAGCTGACGCCACTGACTGCAAACAGTCCAATGATTCTTATGTGACGAGTCTCTGAGGTTGTTTTTGCGTCTCCGTCCTGCAGAAAGCGCTGGAGGAGCAGCTGGAGAACCACAGGGAGGCTCATCAGAAGCAGCTCAGCCGCCTCCGAGACGAGATCGAGGACAAGCAGAGGATGCTGGATGAACTCACAGAGTAAGGAAGCTCAGTTGTATTTCATCTTATAGTCTGTCAGACGTCTAATACATGTGCTAATGAGGCCTCTTCTCTTCCGCTCACAGTCTGAACCAGGGTCTGTTGTTGGAGCAGGAGAGACTCGTGTCGGACTACGACAAAGTGAAGGCCGAAGAGCAGGAGAAGGATGCCAAGCTGCAGAAACTCATGTAGGCATCTAGCTGCACGGTTATTGATGGACAGCCGATGTAATTGTTTAAATGTTGGTGTGTTTGTGTCCAGACTGCTGAATGAAGAGAGGGAGCAGGCCAGAGAGGACTTGAAGGGCCTGGAGGAGACTGTGGTGAGTGTGTGAAGTCCAGTATTAACATCTATGGTGTCTCATTCCTTCCATCTCAATCATTTTCTTTTCGATCCCTCAGGCCAAAGAGCTGCAGTCTCTGCACAACCTGCGCAAACTCTTCGTGCAGGACCTCACCACGCGGGTGAAGAAGGTACATCGTCTTCCTCTGGTGGTTCAGTGTTGTTCACTGTCCGTTTTGTGCCCGTGTGACCTTTAACCTGCGCTCTGTGTTGTTGTTCAGAGTGCAGAGCTGGACTGTGAGGAGGGACTCGGCAATGTGGCCCAGAAACAGAAGATCTCCTTCCTGGAGAACAACTTGGAGCAGCTCACCAAGGTCCACAAGCAGGTGATCCAGCTGTGACTGCTCTACAAGCTGATGTTCCAGGATGGAGACGGTGTTAACATGTATTTAAGTTCTTGATCACGTGCTTTCCTCCGCTGCCCTCAGCTGGTTCGAGACAACGCAGACCTTCGCTGCGAGCTGCCCAAACTGGAGAAGCGTCTGCGGGCCACGGCCGAGCGCGTCAAAGCCCTGGAGAACGCCCTGAAGGAGGCCAAGGAGAACGCCATGAGGGACCGCAAGCGCTACCAGCAGGAGGTGGACCGCATCAAGGAGGCCGTCCGCGCCAAGAACATGGCCAGGAGGGGGTTCTCCGCACAGATCGGTGAGTCAGATTCAAGACTTAGAGAGACGAGGAAGTAGAAGACATGTGACTGAATCTTTCTTCCTTTCTTTGTACCTCAGCAAAGCCCATCCGACCCGGCCATCATCCACTGTCCTCCCCCATCAGCGTCTCCATCAGAGGCGGCGGCGTCTACGCCCACAACAACTAGAAACACAAGTTAACACTGTGAGTACAGAAACATATCTTATGGTTGGATTGGGTCTGATGGCGTTAAAACTAAAGGTTTGTTTCTTCCTGCAGACAGACCATGAATAACTGACGCATGCCCACCACCACACCTGGAACCACAAGCCCCGCCCCTCCCGCTGGAGCACCAATGGGAGGCCATCACGACAGACTGTCGCCGCTCAGAGAAGCAACATCCACAGTGTATATACCGATCCAAACACATTTGATTTGCTGAATGTAGATATCAGAGGCCTCATTTAGAAAACGATCACAACCAGACGTCTGACGTCTGACGTCCTCCAGATGTTGGATTTGTACTCGTACGCATTCTGTTGCATAATTACAAGCGGAACCATTTCAATGAGGCCCAAATGAGAAGTTCAGCAGGTAACATTCTTTTGATTATGATTTATGAGTGTGAGTTTGAGCAGAACAGGTAGATCTTTAATATTTAACCAGCGTTCATTCATTTAAAGGAATAATTTGACACACTGATTCCCTTTCATCAGAGCAAACACGGGAAGTTCCCAAAAGGTCAAACTATTCCTTTAAGAGATGTTTTCAGGAGGAGCAGTCAACGCCACTGCAGCCAAATCCTTTTGAGTGTCTCACCTTGAGAAAGTTAAATGTTACTTTGTGCAGGCCAAACGTGTTCCCACTTTGCATTCCTGCACTAACACCTTGTGTTCTTTGACACCTCCCCAGCGACTGTCGCCTCTTGCGTCTCCCTACAGGTGACAATCAAGAAACAAACACGATGAGGCTTCAAATAAGTCTGCCCCCTCCTGAGATATTCAAAGAGGAAAGGATTAGTGATTGTATCTGGAGTCCTGCAGGGACACTGACCAACCAATCAGGCGTTCCCGGGACTCCAGGTTCTTATTACCACAGAAGGGACAGAGAAGAATATTCTGCCCTCACGCTGTAAAGCTCCTGATCAGCCAATCAGAGACCTTAAACACGCCGTCTAATGAATTTCCCTCGAATACATTCAAAATCCTAAAAAGTCTGTTTCCCACTCTGCCACACCTTGTGCCTTCAGAAACACCTGGACTCAAATGTAAAAAACAAACACCTTTGCAAGGTTTTGCAGAAAGACTTCCTTTCAAAATGGAAAGCAACAGATTGTAATAAATGAGAGCCCGTCATTCCCGATTAAAGATGCGTGACGCGTGTGCTGCTTCGTCTTCGTGCTGCCAGTTTAGCATGTTTTTGAATGCACAGCATCTCAAGATGACACCTTTTGTTTGCGGACGGCCGGCGATGCAAAGGGGAAGTGTGTAGGCAACAGAGCGTCAGGAGAATATCACGACTGAGCTTCTTTATTTCATGTCCGATGAGTGAGGACGGCTTGCAGTCACTGAATGTAACCGCATGGACTGGAGCGTGTGTTAAAGGCATGCTCGGGGAGGGACGCACTGTGGCAGTTTGAATGAACCGTGCATTTACATTTTGCAAAATGTTTTGTTTGACTGTGGCATCGTGTCTCCAAATATACCTACAACTGATGCATTTAAAGCTAATAAAGATATATCTATTTAACTTTCACTTTGGTCTTTTTTGTGTCACAAGGAAGATGAGAGACTGTGAGATATCCTGCCATGATATAATCTTTAATCCCTATACATATATTTCCCTCTGTAACATTGCACATCATCAGTTTTGGACAGAACAGACAGATGGAGTATTTTGGTCACAAGAAAAATGAATAGAAATCAATAAATAATAGAAAAGTCTTCTTCACACAACCACATATAAAGTTCTACATATTGAATACAACAATGTAACAGGACAGTTAAACCATTGTATCTGTACAAATAGAGTTTCACACATTTCACAAACTTTATGATATTACTGCACGTTTTGGCCAACATACAGAGACGCAGGTTACAGATGTAACTCCGGATCTCTGAGTCTGAGAGGTTCCCGACACCTGGGTCCAATCATGTTTTCATTCGTAGAGCGAGTTTGATCCGGTTTGATGCTGTGGTTTTAGTTAGTTTAGCTGCTCACGTGTTTAATCCCTATACATAGTATTCGTCTCTCACATTCATGATGATGCTGGCGAACCATATTTATGTTATAAAGCCAACAAACACGTTTTCACTGGAGAGAAAAAATGAAGTTGACTTTAACAAACACTCGTAAACAACAAGGTCAGGGCTGGGGTTCTCACAAAGCACCTTTTGAATAGATGCTGAGTCCACGTGCGACATAATGCAGATAAAAGTTTGTGTTTTCAGAGGTCAAATGATTTCAGAGACTTCCTCCGCTCGCAGCACGACGAGGAGCCGGCGCGTGGATAGAAGGTCACGTTTATCTGCATTATTGTGCACAGGGTCAAACCGAGCCCTGGTCGTTCAGGTACAGTTTCAACACAGATGCACATTCACATGCGTCCTCGTCCTTTCACACGGCGTGCGCTCCCCCCCCCCACACACACACACACACACACACACACACAGAAACAGCTCGACGTACACGCTGTCCATTCTGTTTCTACACCCAGGAGTCGGGGGAGCCGGTGAACTTGTTGGCCCTGTTTGAAGGCCTCCGCGTGGTGGAGTAGAAGTCCACGTAGTTGGTGTTGGCTTTGAAGTGGAGCGACTGGCCGGCGTAACCGTCGGGGGAGGACGGGGTCAGGTGGACCGGTTCGTCCTCGTACTGCTCCTCTCCGTAGCCTTGAGGGGACGACAGGTACATCCTGTAGCTGTTGTAGTTCTTCCTGTCGGGCTCGTCGTAAAACGGCTCCGTGTGCTGGGAGAGGAACATTTATAATATGATTATACAAAGCAACATTAAATGAGAATACCAAACTGTGTTCTTAATTCTACTGGGATGGATCTGCTCATTTGATATATTGAAACTGCTTTTATTTTGTCAACCAAGTGTCCAAAACCCCCAAATATTCAGCACATTCATCCTGGAGGACGAAGAAAACCAGCAAATACCAGTGAAGAAGTTGAAACCAGTGAATTGTTTGCAATGAACAGCTGATTGAGATCTGCAGTCTTACCTGGGACCGTCTCAGATCCTCTCCTGACTGTGACGAGTATGTCCCAATGAAATACGGAGTTTTCTTCTCAGACCCTGAAGTGGACACAGAAGCAAGTGTGTGCATTAATAACTACTGATGACTCCTTGGTTCACGCCGCAGTACAAGCACAGACCTGGGTACTGCTGTTTGTGTAAACTGTTGTCTCCATAATACGTGTCGAGTTGCATAGACGACTGCGCTCTCTGGTAGTTTGAACTGTGTCTTCTTATCCCGAGCATCGCCGGCGAGGACGTTGCGCTCCCGCCTGAGGACAACAACAATCCTCAGATGACTTCATGTTTGATGAGTGAGTCCGTTTCAGACACATCCTCTCTGTCAGTTGCTCTCACCTGATTGGATGACGGGGGACATCTGCAGTGGGCTGGTGGGCAGCGTCGGCTGGGACAGGTAGCGGTCTCGCTCCAGCGTGGACACAGGTGTGACAAAGTGAGTGTAGTTCCAGCCGTCCTGCACACACAAAGTTCATCCGTTTAGTGATAAATGCTCACACACTGCAGCCTCTCCTCCCTCCCCCTCTGTGTGTGTGTGATTACAGGTGTGCAGACAGGTGTTATAATATATATATGATATATAAGTGTGTGTGTGCTGGTTACCTGCTTGTAGAGGGTCCTCAGCTCTCTGTACTGCCACAGCGTGTTCAACACCTGAGACGCTGCCTTCACGACCTTCATCGAGTACCTGCCGCACACAGCGTGTCACATATGGAGTCAGTTCCCTCGTCACATGAACGTAAATACAATGGAGTCACTGTTCCTACCCTTTCCCCCGTCCTTTGCTGATGTCCACCAGCTTCTCGATGCCTCCGCTGTCGGCTAAAGCTTTGGCGTTCTCCATGTTGCGGCTGGTGACCTCGTGCAGCGTGCAGCACACCGACGCCACCGTCTCGTCCGACAGCACAGCTGGACTGCCGCCGGGCAGCCGGTTCACCAGATCCCGCATGGCGTACTTTCCTGCAGGAGGAGACACTTGTCACTTGTCGTCCATCATGTTTCGTATTAAAGTGAAACATCAACATAATTGTGATGAAGTGCGCCCCCGCCATAACTTCCTGCGGTTTGTATTAATGACTCATGTTCACATTGTTTACAGGCAGAGCGCTGACATCATCTTGTCATTGTTGCGTTTACGGTTGGGGGAGTCCACTCACTTAGTTTGTGTGACGCATCGATCATAATCATTCATGCATCAATGTTTCCGCTCGTGAAGGAGGAGCGTCTTCTCATTGTTTACTTTATATAATATATAATATAACAATAAAGTGTTTCTGAGAATACAGAACACGTTATTGTAACTCCAGGTGTGTACCCGTGCTGTCCAGAAGGGGGCGCTGTGCGCTTACTGTGATATGAACATATTTTAACAAGCTGCTGATGTGTTTGTGGATTCAACGTGTTCTGTGTGTGTGTGTGTGTGTGTGTGTGTGTGTGTGTGTGTGTGTGTGTGTGTGTTTGGACCTATGAGCTCCTTGTTGCGGCTGTCCAGCGCCATGTTGCGGAGGGCGGTGGCGACGGAGCAGACGACCCGGTCGTTGTCCATCCTCAGCAGCTCCACCAGGATGGGCAGACCTTTCTCTTTACGCACCGCCGCTCGGATGTAGGCTGAGAACTGGACGGACACACACACACACACACACACACACACACACACACACACACACACACACACACACACACACACACACACACACTTTTATTGCTTAAATCAGTGAAGTGTTGTGGTACCGCCATCATGGAGATGAGTTCTACCTTCCAGTTTCCAGCAGAGAGGTTTTGCAGCGACCCGGCGGCGCCCTCCAGCGTGGCGGGGTTAGAGCTCTCGGCCAGCAGGTTGAGGTACGGCTTCACCACCATCGGGTGCCACAGCAGCTCCGCCCCCCGCAGGTGCTGGGAGAAACCCGGGATCGGCCCGACGCCGTCCCACTGCACCAAACACACAAATTGCACTTTTTGAAGTAGAGCACAAAGTATTTTATTGTGAGACAATATTCTCCCCCATTTCTCAGATTCTTACAGGACCTCTTAGGGACCCCCCCCCCCCTCTGTGTTGCTACCTTGTCGTCGGGCCAGCCGCCCCTCTTCCTGCCGCGCCTCCTCTTGCCCCAGCAGATGTAGTCCAGCTCCTTGGCCGGGGAGGAGAAGCCCAGCAGGGTGTCCAGCTCCTGGTTGCCGAGCAGGCGAGAGGAGGGCATCTCCACCTCTAGCCGGTACGAGAGGTTCCTCAGGGTGCAGACGCTGTTCTCCACGATCTGAGACGCAGAACAATATAAATATGAGTGAATCTGAATGTAGCGGTGTACATTTTAGGGGTAAGATCGTGAGAATGGCTTGTGACAGTGTGTGTGTGTGTGTGTGTGTGTGTGTGTGTGTGTGTTTTTTGCAGCACCTTGCTGTCGTAGTCGGAGGTGTTGACGCAGGCTTTGAGGACGTGAAGCAGCGAGTCCACCAGACCTTCACAGCAACGCAGCTGACTCCTCGCCTCCTCCCCTGCTGAGCTCAGGTTCCTCACACACACACACACACACACACGTTCACACGCATTAATTCAAACTGAGGTGCAGTGTGTGGATTCCCCCACAGGGTGGCTTAAAACCTGCCCAGATACAAGTAAAGGAAGGAGCTGATCCTCCAATAGGAACCTTCAGCTGCCACTAATGGAGAGCTGACATGAGAAGACTGCACAACAGCACATAACTCCCACAATGCATTTCTATACCATCAATCTACAGCCTGGAGGCTTCGTGTGCACAGAGATGAAGTTTCCCTGAGTCACTTAAAGCTATTAAAGGGAATACATTATCACAGTTTGTGTACCGTCATGATCGACCAGCAGCTGGGTGACTTTAAGTTCAGAGTGTGTCCCGTCAGTCATGTGACACTATTATTCTGCATTTATTGCTGTAAAATTGAGCAAGGCTTTGATTTTTAACAGATAACACTTTGCTGTTATTTGCCTCTGAAGGCCAATGTGGTCAAATGCACACTTAACACTTGATGCTTCCTCTCCGTTACACCGCCTGTCACTGACGGCTATATGACGTGATTATGTGCTGTGGTTTTACACGGAGAGAAACGACGACCACTGAATCCAAATCTCTTCACACATTCAGCAGGGGGTGCGTTTGATTCGTTCCTCACCTCAGACAGCCGGTGGTGTTGCGCAGCAGCAGAGACGACTGGAACTTGACTTTGTGTTCGTCGCGGTGCGAGACGCTGCTCCAGCCCGAGTGGGGGATGACCACCGTGTTGGTCAGCGTGGACAGAGCGTCACGGATGATGGTCATCTTCACTGCGTCACACGAGGAGAGGTTCCACAGGACGCCTGTAAAGAAGGGTTCAAGTGTTCAGAGACACCTGGGAAATACTGAAACCCGAGGCTTAGAGCTAGATGAGAAGGGGATATGTAGCTACCGCTAGAAGCTAGTTAGCTTAGCTTAGCGCAAAGCACCCTGCTCCACCCTGGTCCACCCTGCTGCACCCTGCTCCACCCTGCTGAACCCTGCTCCACCCTGCTCCACCCTGGTCCACCCTGCTGCACCCTGCTCCACCCTGCTGAACCCTGCTCCACCCTGCTGCACCCTGCTGCACCCTGCTGCATCCTGCTGCACCCTGCTCCACCCTGCTGCACCCTGCTGCACCCTGGTCCACCCTGCTGCACCATGCTGCACCCTGCTGCACCCTGCTCCACCCACAATCTATAATCAGTAAATCACAAAGTCTTAGTGTAAAACAGAGCAGCGATAATAATGGGACATGTTCAGTTTTAAAATAGAAACTTTCTATCCTCTCCTCTGTGCCCTCCCCAGGATGTGAGGCGTCCAGCAGCTCCTTATCTCCTGATATTAAACAGTATGTGCGGTGGCTGCAGAGCTGTTTCCAAAGCACATTATCTTAGCATCTGTCGTGAGGACTGTGCCGAGATCTGTTCTGTCAACACTGAGCGCTGAGTGTTTAAGCCGCTGTCGCTCTCACCTCCCACAGAACAGCCGATACACAGATTTATACACCGCCAGCCAGTCAGACTGCGACACAGAGCGACGCTCGGCCGGCCGGGTGGACGCCCACACACACCAGAGCAGGATTCAAATGTTGAATGTTTTTGTCAGTGTGGTCGCTCGTCACGGCTACCTAACACTTTCAGAAACTGCTGGATGTTCTTGTTTTGGGTTATGTTGTAGATGTTTATTGTCAGTGAGTTTAGACTCGGCTGAGGAGTCACATGGAGGGCGCTTTTAAAAGCTTTTCTGCTGTTTAATCGTGAATTGTTGCACAAACTTGAAAGAAAATAATCTATAACTGTGTTTTCTGAAATGTACAGACGCTCAGCTGTGCAGCAAACATTTCTCTCTCTTTAAATTCCATGATTTAAAAAGGATTTCTCAGTTAAGTCATTGACAATCTCACATTAAATTGTATTTCCTGTATTTACTGGCCTCAATTAACAACCACACTGTGTATTTCTGAGGGCTCCTCGTTTGCTGTTTCACTAAACAGCTGGGAGCTATAGAAATGTCAACACAGCAGTTGAGAAAATGAAACCTGACTCGACGTACCAGTGACCAGCTCGCGCACTTCGTTGTCGGTGGTTTTCCTGAGGAGGCGCAGCAGGGCGGGCACGCCGCCGCAGTTCCTCAGCGCCACCTTGTTGTTGTCGGTGGCCTTGCCGTACACCAGGTTCCTCAGGGCCCCGCAGGCGCTCTTCTGGACCTCGGTCAGCTTGTGATCCAGCAGGTCCACCAGGTGCTGGATCCCTCCCAGGTGACAGACCTGCAGATCACAGACATGCACAGAAACATTCAGTCTTTTGTTCATGAAAGCGTGTTAATAAAGTTTTGCGTTTAATCGACACACTTTTAAAGAACTAACCCTGCACTCATTCCATTTAGCGATATGTATCTGAAATGTTTTGGAATAAAACACCACTGAGGCATGTTCAAAACTTTCTCGTGTCATCTCAAAATAACCGCGTCTCAGGAGAGCAGCAGACGCTCCCGTTTCTCTCTGATCCTGTGTTCAAACCGTCACTGGAAACATTTGTTTCTGCCGCGTTTCCAGGCCGCTCCAAAGGCTAATTAAAAGCTCATCACCAAAGAAACCAAACGGCACTAAAACGTGAAGCTTCCGCCATTGTGTCGGAGTTATTTATTGCACGGGAAGCAGAGCAAAGAGAGAGCGAGCTGCGCTGCGGCGTGTCGGAGCGACGGCACATTTGGCGTCAATGTTACTTTAAGTTTTGTTGAAGCAGATGGCGCTTTGGCTCAGAGTTTGGCAGAAGACAAATTCAAAGTTGAAACTCTGTAAAGAATAAACTCTTAGAGAGTGCAGGGAGTGGGACATATGTGAGGCAACGTAAAGGAGCGACACTTGCAGGAGCAATGAGAGTTAAATGTACCGTCTGCTCCTTGTCTTCCTTTAGGGGAACCTGAGCTTCAGCTGCCCAGCGTGTCCCTGTCACCTTACCTCCACCTTGACCCTGTTGTCTCCGTAACACAGATGCTGCAGGTAGGCGGCGGCGTTGGCCTGGACGGAGGGGAAGTGATGCTGCAGCATGTGGATGACCTCTGGCAGCTCGGGGTCGCGCCAGGCAAACTCCCTGAGAGGCAAGAGAAAGAGAAAACCTTCATTCACTTCATCTCCATCAATGGAAATCTGACTACGCATGGTGACATTGTGACAGCCCTAACATGCTGTGTGTGTGAGTACCTGGGGTCCTTATGGATGCTCTCGATGGACGGGGTGCGCGTGGCCACCCGCTCCACCAGGCCAGAGTGCCGGTGGGAGAAGACGGGCTCGCCGGCGACCCTGTAGGAGTCCACGTACAGAGCTGCGGTGCTCAGCCCGTAGCTGCTTCTTTGGAACGGCAGCGTGCCGCAGTGGCTTGTGGCGCGAGGGAGCGTCGCCATACCTGCGGGAACGTAAGGAGGACGCAGAGCGTGATTGGGAAATACATTTGATCCAGGTTTTGTTTTCTTGGGGTTCAAGACTGGAGGCCGTGTGCAGCTATGAAGTGCAAAATACACCTGAGGTCACATTAAAGATAAAATACTGTCACGTTACACAAGTGCTTAAAAGAGGCGTTTAAATCTCCACTAAACGAAACTAAAATGGCTCCTTAGATCCTCCACTATCAAACTCCGCAGAGCTTTCAGCTTTAAATCTTTCTGCAGAGCAGCAGTACATGAAAGGTTTCATCCTAATTAAGTTCTGACCTCGGGGAGCGATAATAACAACAGTTCCTGAGCCTGTACACTCTGATTCCAGTCACTGATTTTTAGAGAGATAATCTTAAACTGAGCCCGGCTTCTCAACCCGGGGACCGGGGACCCTGAGGGGGACGCGGATGTGAAAAAGGAGGTCGTTTGAGTCATTCAATGCCATACACTACTTGTGACGTGCTGCAGTACCTGTGTTCGTCCTGTAGAGGGAGTCCTGGGGGTCGTGGGAGGGGCTGTGGTACAGGGGGCTGTGGAAGGAGCGCTCATCGAAGACGGGCGTCATGTGGCAGTCTGGAGACATCGCCGCCCTCAGCTCCGGATCTATCTGCCCCGCGTGACCGACGTACGAGCTGTGAAGCCCTGCAACGTAAGTCCAAAACAAAATTATTGTTTGGAAACGATTGATAACAATCCGGCTTTTCTGAGATCTTAAGAAACCATGACTAAATAATAATCATGTGCAGCACAAGCACAAATTCGCAATAGCTGCGACCACACACACACACGCACGCATGCATCCATGTGTTCGTGCATTCACACACACACAAGTTCACTAACACTTGACCTCCACGCCATAAAAGAAAATCCTAATTTGAGTGAAAATAATTGAGCAGAACGATCAAATGATTCTCTACAAACACGCGAGAGGAAAGAGAGCTGCGTAACATCAGTAACAACCAGATAAATGGCCGTCATGCTCGCACATAAATCACATCTCATCACTTGGCTCACACACGTGTCATCGGTAGGTGAGGCCACGCGGACGGAGATTGTATTTCATAACTCATCCCGACCGCTGTTGTGCTTATAAAACGCATGCGGACTCGGGTCATTCAGAGTCGACTGCAGGCGTCGTCATCAGCAAGTCAAACAAGCAGAGCAGAGGGTTTCTCCATCCTGCAATCTTACAGCAGATCAGTTGAAAGAGCGCTGCAATTATAAAGAGGCTTTAGGGCATACGGGGAGGGGGGGGGCAGCCTCTGTGGATCAGTCCAACAAGCTGAAGCACAATGTGCACTTAGAGCTGCTGATGAAGGAGCTGTTTGCTTCTGCAGCCCTCTTCACATAAGCGAGAAACTCTCTTATCGCAAAGGAACATTCCTTTAGAGGGAAATAAAAAACGTCTTGTTGAATCTGGACCTGACTCCATTTATTTCTTCAGGGGTCTTCAGCAGCGAAGGACACGTAACAAAAGCTTCGGGTCAGAGGACGCTTAAGATACCAAAACCTTGAAAAGTGGCAGAATGAAACATGAATTATGATTCGAGTGGTGAAGGTTTGAATCAAACTGCTTTGCAGAGGTTCACCACCTTTCTGAGTGATTTTACGCTGGATGTTATTCGACAGTATTGATTATATAAAAAAGATGTTGTTGCAGTAGTAATTACAATTTAATACCATTAAACTGTCAACGTGAGGATTAGTTTGGTCAAATCTGCATTCTTACTACGAAGTACTAGGATGTTTTAACCATTTATCTACTACTATTTATTATTATTAGTTATTTACTATTAGTTAAATATTTCAACAGTTTATTTATTATTAGTTAAATATTTCAACAGTTTATTTATTAATATTATTATTATTATTAATTAAATATTGAAACTGTTTATTATTATTAATTAAATATTGAAACTGTTTATTATTATTAATTAAATATTGAAACTGTTTATTTATTATTAGTTAAATATTTCAACTGTTTATTTATTAATATTATTAGTTAAATATTTAAACTGTTTATTATTACTATTAGTTAAATATTTAAACTGTTTATTGATTAATATTAGTAAAATATTTTAATTATTTATTTATTAATATTAGTTAAATATTTAAACGGTTTATTTATTATTAGTTAAATAGTTTAACCATTTTTTCATTACTTTTTGCTTTTCTATTTGAACAGATTATTCATTAATTTGAACTCGTTAACGGTTTATTCGTTACTTTTAGCTAAATATTTAGATCTTGTGGTGCAGTTGACTCGATAAATAAGCAAATCTGAATTCTTAATTGTTCTAATTTGCTGAGCTCCTCTCCAGTTCCTCCACAAAGCCTGGGTATCACTGCACTATTACACAAATACAATTTAATATATTTCCTATTTTCCACTCGCTCATAGTTCAAAATGTCAACCACGCTGGTGACGTTGCAATGTTTTAACCGATTCCACGGGGGAAAAGACCATCGCGCAGCTTACGGTGGTGTTTTGGCTGCTCACCAGGTTTCACTACCTAAGCTACGAGAGGCGCTGATCAGTAATAGCCTAATCTTGTATATCCATCTATTGCTTATCTCCCTCGTGTAATCTGGGATTATGTTGGATCTGAAGGATAACTGGGAATAAGGATTTAGGCGACATATTAGGCCACTTAGCAGCAGTGCAGGATGAAAACCACTCAGCTAGAGAATAGGAGGCATTTTATTTAGTTCACTGACTCTGCCTCCCACACACAACCATCCGTCCACCGTGCTCTTTGCACACATGCACAAACACAACACAGAAGGTACATCAATGAGCTTGCACATCATTGACCACGTGAACCGATGCACAGAAGGGCACGCATCGTATGAAAATGGACTAAATGAAAACACATTGCAGCGTAATGAAGTCTTCCAGTGCCGTCAGCTGATAATCACACGCTGATGCTCCCCGGGGGCTTTGTGATAGAAACACCCCTATATGGGTCAGTGGGAGCGGCTTAGTAAAGTGACAGTGGGCAGGACGGAGGAATAAATCTGTGTCGCTGCAGCATCAGCAGCACTTTCCAAAAAAATAAAGAAGTAAATCCTCCATCAGCTACACAGCAAAGTGTCGGGGGGAAGTTGCCGCAATAGATTTTGTATGTTTCTGATGCAACTTTGCAGCCGGAAGGTCGTGCCTTACTAAAAGGTTTGATACTTCTGGTTTAAAGCTACAGTTTTGGTTTGACTGTGAACACCAGACTCAATGAACAGCAGCTGCAGAAGAGAAATAATCCTCCTCGTGTTCCTCACACAGCCTCAGCGCAGCTGTCTTAACCAGACAGAGGAAGGCTAAGGTCGGATTTCCAGGGAGTCAATCAACTTATTCTCATCCTCATAAAATCATCAGCAGATATCTACATTTGAGGAGCTGAACCAGTGCGTTTGAGGCTTTAAAAAGATGACTTACAGTACAGGAAGGTATTCTTATTATACTGGACATACGATACTACGATACCAAATGCAGCATCTAGTCTTTTCTTGTAATTATGAGGATATCTTCTGTCCATGTAGTGTACACTGTACAGTATTAATATATAATATTGGGATAAGATATGTAGTGTTTCCCCTGAGAATCCATCTTTGATTTAGCTTATGCATGCATGTATTTCAACTGGTAAAGCATGCTTAGCATATTACTGTATATGTGATATGCAAAAGTAATTTAGCGTCTGACCGCTGCTCCTTATCGACTGCTTCATCTTAAGACCAATGGATACTAACAGGGTTTGTTCTCCCTGCCATCAATTTGCTAAATGGTGCACGAGAGAGCACTTTACGAGAGGCTCCTGTGATTCCCTGCTTTGTGCCCAGTTACACTGTGTGTTGTCATCTTGTACTTGTTTTCCTTCAGCCTGCTGCAGAGCAATCCCCCCCCCCCCCCCCCCCCCCAGCAAGATTAGTTCAAAAACATCTACCTGGTAGAAGTGAAATCCTGCCCTCGCTTAAAGATTACATTCCTGTTTTCTGTTACACTGGGATGCATCAAATGAAATGTTATCCAAGCCGGCAGCATTATCTAGCAGAGCTGGGAGATCGTTTGACGAGAGGCTCCGTGAAATGAGCTCCCTAAGTCTGCTGGGAGATAACATCACCTGCCGAGCTTGCAGTTTGTTCAACACGCGGCTTTAGTGAATAATTGTGCTTCACACAGATACAGGAAACTCTGCAGAGCAAAGTGTTGTGTGTTACGATATATAATCTGCTCAGTCAACTTTCCCTGGACAAAGGGTTATTAAATCAAGCGTGGCTTTGTTTATTTACACGGGCAAACATTCAAACCATCTTCGACTGCAGCAGCGACGCTCGACGCTCTGCAGCAAAGTGCTTTTATCAAAGGAAACTTAACACAAGTTTCTCCGGCCCAGATTCTGACCTGGTTGGATTTGACCAGGCAAACCTCCAGAGCATAAACTGAGCGTCTGATGAGAAGACGGAGCGCTGAGTAGAGGGAGACTGCAGCTTTCAGTCGATGTGCATTCATTAGTCTCTCATGCCTGTGCGTAACACAATATCAAAGCACCAAACGCCGTCAAGGACGAAGGCCGTGAAGGTCCCAGAGGTTCACTCGCAGGATGTGGACATGTAAGCATACTGTATATTCCTCGTGGAAGGTTTTTATCATGTCACAGAACTTAATCTCTGCATGGGACGATAACTGAGATAAAATAAAGAAGGCTTCATGATTTCAGGCTCTAAAGAGATATTGTGGAGATTAAGTCGAATGAATTAATGACTTAATTACAGAAAGGCAAAGGATTTAATATTCCATAGCTCTAGTGGTAGCTAACGTGACAGCTTGTGGGACTGACCTATGAGGCTGTCGGGGCGGGGCAGTGCGCTCCTCTGGTACATGCCGTATGGATCGGCTCCGTAGGTCAGCGGCTGGCTCTGCCTGGGCAGCGTGGAGCCGTAGTGCTGCGGCACCGCCGTCATCCCCGGACGCAGCGGTGACCCCGTCAAACACCTCCCCTCCACCAGAGACAGAGTGGAGCCCAGACGTCCTCCACCTCTTCCCAAGACCCCACCACCCAGGGCCTGCGTGACGTCCGTCGGGGAGGTTGGCGAAGGGCAGGAGAGCGGCATGGCGCTGCCGGGGAACACGGCGGCCAGAGGCTTTGGCTCCGAGAGGATGGGGGAATCGTAGTTGCTGCCCTGGGATGTTCTCAGGGAGATGCGGGAGGGTGAGACGGTGCCAGCAGTGCCGCCGCCGGGAGACTGGCTCCTGGAGGGGAGCGAGGCCATCCTCCGCAACACCCGGCCAGACACCTGCAGGGAAGATGGAGACGGATACGTTTCACATGTAGTCATTAACATTAAGCCTGAGTAGCAAACACCAGTAAATTATGCATGCACACAACCCTAACCTAACCCTAACCCTAACCTAACCCTAACACTAACCCTAACCCTAACCCTAACCTAACCCTAACCTAACCCTAACCCTAACCTAACCCTAACCTAACCCTAACCCTAACCCTAACGATTGCAAAAATCGTCTTCTATGAAAATAAGCAAAAACATCTTTGAGACAAAGTGTTTTTACCAAAAGATCCAAACATGCAAAGCAAAACATCCTTTTTGCATCCTGCATGTGTGGAGCAGTTTAGCAAAGCTTCACTAGAGGGTTATTGACAATCCTCCAACGCCATCATAGAATGACATCGATGACAATTAAACATCAACATTTCTGTTTTGTGAGAGATCTGCACACAAACACACCCGTTACTAGTCATGTGACACGTAGAGGCAGGATGCTCTATCACGCCTGATGATCATTATCTTTTCCATTTGTCCAAGTGAGTGAACCTGCGTGCCTCTGAATAACTGTCTGGATTCATTACACTGCAGGCTGAGCTCCGCGAGGAGTCAGTAGAAAACGTTTCCAGGAAGATTTGACGGAATATTTCATATTTATGGTGACAAATGTACTTTTTCCTCCTTATTACCAAATGTAAAATGTCCCTCAATTACAAACTAAGCCAACTGGATGCCGATCTGTGCCGTCTTAATCCATCAAAGCCTCAAACGCCTCGAAGGAAAATGAAGAGCCGAGACATGTAAACCCATCCATGAGAACGGGCTCACTGTTATCTGTCATCCTGCTTCTACTGTCGTGCAAAACACATATAATTATTATCCACAATGAAAGGAGAATACGGGATCATTTTAAGGTAAGACTGATGTTCTTCATCCTTCATGACGGTAATTATTACTTCAGGTGACACCATGTGAGAAGAAGAATACGATTCCTCGTTTGAGAAAACAATCGAGCTTTCAACCACGTTGTGTGATCTTCATCAGCAGCTGGGACTAATTGTACTGTAGATGTTGAAATGAGTATTTCTCCATGAGTCCAAAGTGAGTTCATTCATTCGTAACGCAGAGCAGATCCTGCCTACCTGCCCAGAGGCTTGACCCTCGGCTCTTGGGCTTCTGGATATCGAGGCTCGGGGCTCCGAGCGCACCACGTTCTGGTTGCTGTAATAGCTAACGCTGCTGTCCTGGTAGCCGCTGTCTGAATACGAGGTCATCTGGGCCGAGTGACCTCCTGAGCCTGAGAGGAAAGAGAGAGAATGTGAGGAAACACTGTGAGCTCGTTGTTACCGCTTCTTGTGAAACGTTGAAGCAGGCTCCTCCACATCCGTCACCGCCGTTTGATGATTTGCATATTATCTCACATGACTTGTTAAAAGGCATTATGCATATAAATACACGCACGTGCATCTCTGCATTAAACCTTTATGCTGCTCCTGGAACAATCTGCATATAGCTCCAACAATGATGAAGGATGAGGAAGAAGGAGCATTGGGGAGATATGTTTGCACCATCAGACCGACTGTATGGAATATAAATAAGACCAAAGGAAGAGTCCAATGTGTACGGATGATATTGTAATGTATTCTAATAAGAGAGCTTGAACCTTCGGGCTCGCTTCAGACTTTATTGGATGCATAATATGTTGCACAGTTTTGATATTTGATAATATATAAAAATCAGTTGCTTCTTTTTGTGGAATACTTTCAGCAACATAAGAATTCACAGCTGCACTGACTGCATCGACGCCCCGCTCCATGAGCCTCCTGTCTTTTTATGCTTTAACACAAGCTTTGAGGAAGCTTGATGGACCGAAGTGTCAACCGCTCCAGCGAAGATGCCTAACGTCCAACAGCGACAGGCCGTGGTTGTACTGCAGAGCTGCCAGGTGTGAGACTCTTCTGGCAAGACGCTTTAAAGTAAAGAATAACGCCTCTACATTTGTACTTTTATTCATTATTCAATAGAAATCGGAGAAAGCGTCTGGAAAAGCATGCACGCCTCCTGCTGTCGTGTTAACCACACGTGGGATCAGATTCTGCTTTAAAACATCTTCGATAGCCGCCGCTGTGTGGTGTGAACATTTAACAGACCCTCACTGTCATGCAGGGAGGCGCGGTCCAGTTCAGGCATGTAGAGTCCCTCCTCCGCCGCCTCCAGGTGACGCCCAGGACATCCAGACGCCTCCATGACTCCGCCCTGCAACTCGTCACCTGCGGAAGCAATCTGCCATTACGTGTCTGCGTGCACTGTTAGTCAAACAACAGACCCGTGCAGACAGAATCCTCTTAATCAAGATTATTAGATGCATTGAGTCTTTGACACAAAAAGAAAACAGCATTTTATAAAAGTGCTTTTGTTTTATTGGAAAGCCGACAGTGAAGAACGGTCCAGGAAACGGAGGAGAGGGATCTGTGACAGAATAGTAAATGGGTCCATTTGAAAGCTCATATCTTCTGTTGTTTTGTTTTTGCTTCACGGGACACAGTTGTCTCTCTGCATCTGGAGAAATGCTTTTCTTATTGATCATATTTGAAGCCGTGGGACCTTTTTTTTTGCAGCGTAAGACGGCGACACTTCATCTTACCCCTCGTGGTCATCTTTTCTGAGACCTTATCTTTAGCTTTAAATGTTAAAAGTGAGGAAATCATACCTGCAGATCTCCATGCAAACGACTTCTCGGATGAGCTTCAGCAGAAGAGAGGAAGAGGAGGAAATGGAGGAGAGGAGGAAAGCAGAGAGCGACGCAAATCAAATCACAGTCCGAACACTTTACATTCAATCAGTCCAGCGAGAGGGAAAAGGAAAAATATATATCTAAGGAATCTTTTGCCTCAAAACATTCCTTCACATTCAATCTTAAATACATTTTGAAGGGAATGAAGCCTCCGTCAGTATTGTGTGAAATTCAATTTACTTTTTAAATTAATACAAGAATGAGAGTCAGCTGGGATGGGACACGTTACATAACCGCGTTATCTGGGCTAAGAAAACACCTGCAGCTGCAAGAAAATCATCTCTGCAGATAACAAGAACCCGTTTTACCTGTGCAGATAAATACTATTATGTACAAGAGCTTATAAGATAGTGTGACAATCAAAAATAATCTTGCATCTTAAACTAACATCTGGACTATTTGTAGAGGGTGCATATCCCCTCCTCATGCATGTGTGTGTGTGTGTGTGTGTGTCTGAAGGTGTGTTGAGAGTGATGTACGCAGGTTGCGACAGCACAATGTGACCGTCGACTGTGTGGACATCATTCCTCATGAAGACGAATGTCACTATTATGTGGCGTGACGCAGCAGTCTGCGACCACGCAGGATCTACAGCCAACTGTGATCCATATAACAACAAGGCGAAGTGCTGCGGGCGCATTTTAAAGGGACATTACGAACGTTAATGAATGAGCTGCAGGCCTCAAAGACTAAAACAACATTAGAAGAAACTCTTTGTTGTTTAAAGGAAGCACATTTGTGATGCAATACAACACTTCATGCCTACCTGCTACTGTCTCCCGCTGGCGACTCAGCTCCCAGCATGCACCTCTCCAGCTGGCTCGCCACGATCTGCCGCTCCTCCTCCAGCTCCCGAGTCAGCCGCTCGAACTGAAGCTCCTACAGGAAGACATTTACGGCAGTGATTATAACCCGACATCCACGACACGGCAATTTAAGCTTCCTTTTTAAGCCCTATTTGATGCCAGTTAGAATTAAATGTAAAACCCGTTTTGCGTTTGTCCTGAATGACTTGACTGATTCCTCCGCCGCCCTGAGATCGACTGTTAAAGGGGATTGAAGATTTAAAACACTAAAACTGTGCCCAAGACCTTTCACTGGCCTTCACTTCAGGTAATGTAATCACACGCAGAGCACAGAGGACCGAGCGGAGGTGAGCAAATGGAGATTTCAAGGCCTCCATTTACCGCAGACGGTAGAAACGGATGTGACCTCACTTCCTGTTGGAGGGGTTGATAGTGACCGACAGAGAGCTGAAGGAGCATACATCAATAGAAAGCTTGCTGTGCTTTTGAGTGGCCTATTTAAATATTTAATTATGTCATTATGGGAAATGTGTAAACTGCTCTGATGTATATCTTATACATGAGATGAGCAGTGTCTCACAGGCCTGAACATTACAGCATGTTAATGTTTCTTAATGCTGAATACACGGCGCCCCGCAGGAACACCACTCTTATTCATCATCCTGTGTTGTCATCGTGCAACACACGGTCCATAATGGACAGTTGTAGGGTTTCTCATGGCAGTAAGTAATTACTATAATCAAAACCTTTTGTGCTTCTGGTCTCAAAATGTGATCATGCACAGAAAGGACGTGACATGCAGCATCAGAACACTAAAGAAATGTCCCATTACTGGAGCTGGGAGGGCTCCAACGCCTTGCTCAAGGGTATGAAGGTGCAGCAGATGTTTGCCGCCTGTGGTGGGATAGCTGGTAGTTTTGGCACTCCCTCATCTGTATTCTGTTACATAACACAGACGCTTCCCAGCTGCTTCATAAATCTTCGAGGAACCACAGCTGGTGTCGTCAAGGAGGTCCGCGGGAGGATGATCTGTCTGCGAAGAACGTCTAAATATAAAAGCACCACCTGGCTGCAAAACACACAGCTTCTGCAGAAGCCTCGTTGTGAAGCGATTCAGGAAGTGATGATTTACTGACAGTGAAGTGAGTCGTCTAAAGATCGCACACACGCTCACGCCTTCAGTTTGGATCATTTGGATCATTTGGACCAGAGAGTGTCCGGTGTGTGTGTGTGTGTGTGTGTGTGTGTGTGGGTGTGGGTGTGTGTGTGTGTGTGTGTGTGTGTGTGTGTGGTTGAGTTTTTATTTAGATTCTTTGCTAAAATTAATTCTGTTTAAATATTATGTTGGATCTTATATGAGCTCATTGCAACACAACGACAACGACTTGGAACAATATCTGTTAATAAACGTGTGTGTGTGTGTGTGGGAAGACGGTGTGTGAAAGATACAGAGGGGAGAGAGAGTGAAGATGATCTGTGGAACTACACCTCCTGTGAAGATGATCTGTGGAACTACACCTCCTGTGAAGATGATCTGTGGAACTACACCTCCTGTGAAGATGATCTGTGGAACTACACCTCCTGTGAAGATGATCTGTGGAACTACACCTCTTGTGAAGATGATCTGTGGAACTACACCTCTAGTGAAGATGATCTGTGGAACTACACCTCCTGTGAAGATGATCTGTGGAACTACACCTCTAGTGAAGATGATCTGTGGAACTACACCTCTAGTGAAGATGATCTGTAGAACTACACCTCTAGTGAAGATGATCTGTAGAACTACACCTCTAGTGAAGATGATCTGTGGAACTACACCTCTAGTGAAGATTATCTGTGGAACTACACCTCTAGTGAAGATGATCTGTGGAACTACACCTCTAGTGAAGATGATCTGTAGAACTACACCTCCTGTGAAGATGATCTGTGGAACTACACCTCTAGTGAAGATGATCTGTGGAACTACACCTCCTGTGAAGATGATCTGTGGAACTACACCTCCTGTGAAGATGATCTGTGGAACTACACCTCCTGTGAAGATGATCTGTGGAACTACACCTCCTGTGAAGATGATCTGTGGAACTACACCTCTAGTGAAGATGATCTGTGGAACTACACCTCCTGTGAAGATGATCTGTGGAACTACACCTCCTGTGAAGATGATCTGTGGAACTACACCTCTAGTGAAGATGATCTGTGGAACTACACCTCCTGTGAAGATGATCTGTGGAACTACACCTCTAGTGAAGATGATCTGTGGAACTACACCTCTGTGAAGATGATCTGTGGAACTACACCTCCTAGTGAAGATGATCTGTGGAACTACACCTCTGTGAAGATGATCTGTGGAACTACACCTCCTGTGAAGATGATCTGTGGAACTACACCTCTAGTGAAGATGATCTGTGGAACTACACCTCCTGTGAAGATGATCTGTGGAACTACACCTCTAGTGAAGATGATCTGTGGAACTACACCTCCTGTGAAGATGATCTGTGGAACTACACCTCCTGTGAAGATGATCTGTGGAACTACACCTCTAGTGAAGATGATCTGTGGAACTACACCTCTATTGAAGATGATCTGTGGAACTACACCTCTAGTGAAGATGATCTGTAGAACTACACCTCTAGTGAAGATGATCTGTGGAACTACACCTCCTGTGAAGATGATCTGTAGAACTACACCTCTAGTGAAGATGATCTGTGGAACTACACCTCTAGTGAAGATGATCTGTGGAACTACACCTCCTGTGAAGATGATCTGTGGAACTACACCTCTAGTGAAGATGATCTGTGGAACTACACCTCCTGTGAAGATGATCTGTGGAACTACACCTATGGGGGCAAGTACTTCTTACATGGATGCGATAGGTTGTGAATAACTCTTTACCTTCAATACGTAAAATCAGCATTTATGGTTTACTCGGGTTATCTTTGTCGAATAATAAAATACGTTTGATGATCTGAACATTTATTTTTACTGGAGGTCAAAAGCCCTTCAAATCATAATCCTTTAAAAACTACAAAAGACACACTCGCAGCTGTTTACATCTCTTGATAAAAGCTCTTTTGTATTTGGGTCAGCTCTGGACATGTGATGCACAAAGTCTCCTCGGTCAGATGGTGGACAGTGATTTAGTTAATGTTCTCATCAGGTCGCTCACATGCACTATGAACTGCTCTGGAAGCTGAAGGCCTGCTTCGAAAATCGAATATAACTCGCAACACATAACATCTAAACAAGAATGGCACACATATAGACAGGGGACTGACTATGACTCATCCCTTCATCACTGTGTGAAACTTTAACGATCCCCAGGAGGAAGTACACGCAGCTACGTTTGCTGTTAATAAGTGTTGAATTGCAGCAATTAATCCGAGTTAATTGGAGATATTTTAGGGTTGATATGGCTCTGAAATATTGCAAAAATGTTAATTTAATTGTGCAACTGCAGAACAATACTTTCATTTTGAGTCCAGACTGACACAAGTCATGTAAAGTGACATTTTAATATCGTTACGTCGGTACAAGTGTTCTAGAGCGAGTCGCTTGCTTCGGGTTTCTTTAAGGTGAGTCATAAAGAGAATATATTGAAAGAAGAAAGTCAGTGTGTTGAGAAATAATAGGTTCAACGGAGGAAAACAGAACAATGAAACACGATCACACACAGGAAGATGCAAATGAGCGATCGTACAAGAGAGATAACCCTTGAAGGAGAAGAGAGAAGAAAACAATGTTGCATCTGCTCTGACGGGAACATGGTGTGAAATAAGTTGCATTAAAAGGAAAAGTAGAAGTTCAAGATGCATCTGACGCAAAGGACGACAAGAGGTCGCGTGAAGTGTCAGCGTCACATGCAGATTGATTCTGCACTTAAAGGGACACAACAGCCATTCAAACCCCATGGTGTCTGTCGCAGCCTCTGCGCCTCGACATCTCCTCACATCGCTTCAGAGCAGCACAGAGACAGCACGGGAACACACAGCCCTCCTTGTTTCACGTTACGGCACGCCTCGAGGGACAAAGAGGAGCCACATTGCGCCCTGCGCCAGTCACCTCGTGATGTCTGGTAACGCGCCCAGCCCTGCCAGGTCGACGCAGAGCCGTGCCAGGCGATGCTTCGTACCAGCTGGGGGTTACCGGACGATTCACCACGGATTATTGTGCGCCGTCACAAAGTGTTTCTCTCTCTTATCTAGTGACACTAACCACAGCCCTCTGCGTCTTATTCCTTTCTGCCGTATCTAATCATAGCCCGGCAGTTTGGTTTATCCCGACTGCATCTGTGATACCCGTGAAATGTTCGGCCTAGTTCTGCCGCTGCGACACATTGCTGCTCTTGCTATAAATCGCCATCTTAAAGAGAGCACTTAAAGACTTTGTTGAAAAGGCAGATTAACATTTCCAGGCCCACTTTGCTGCACAGAGAAGCATTTGTTCTCTGCGATGACATCGTCTGACACGGCAGGAAACTTTTCAGCCACAACATTAATCGTGTCTATTTTCTATTTCTATCCAGAGGCATCATGTCATTCAACAATCGTGCAGGGAGAGACCATCAGAGACACTACACCCACAATAGACCTGAATGCTGCGCATCCCGCTTTTGTTTTGCCATCTCTCGTGCTCTCTCCGCCTACACGTGTAACCCATCGATGGATTAAAACACTTCCCGTCTCTTTATACCCCCAAACGCCCACATTTTGATGGAAAGCAACAAGTTGTGCTCGTTCTCTGAGGGTTGTCAAAAGGCATTCTGGGAGACAGTGGAAGGCACTAAGGAGATGAGGCAGGTGGAGGCAAATTGGGTTCAATGAGAGTAAATTACTCCTGGAAATGCAAAGAACATCACAGATTGATGCGATCGGCTTCCTGTTCCACCAGCATGACTCGGCTGCAGGCGGCTAACATGACACGCAACCTTGAGCATCCATGATCTTGAAATCAACACGGCAGGCCGCAACAACAGGCCATCATAAGCTCTCTCTTTCCTGAAAACATGACAGAGAGCATGCATTCAAATGCAGCCAGATGTCAAACTGCAACAGCTCTGTGCCTCAGATATCATCATGTGGCGGGCGGTGACATAACTGGATTGACAGAGGCGGTTTAACCCTCAGATTCAGAGTGTGACCCTGCAGCTCATGCGAAGCAAACCTCTCGCAAAGTCAAAGTGGCCACACAGCTCCATCAATCCTTCGCATCGCGATTCGGTAAATTTACTTTGACGACACACGTGCCGTTTCTGGCTCTAATCGTCAAAATCAATCCCAGCGTGGAGAGCGCTGACGTGGTCCAGTTGTTGTTTCATTGAGCTTGTTTTCCCCTCCTCTCCATCCTCGGAGGGGTTTTGCTGAGCAGGCATGTTTTGTTTTTAGCAGCACCATGCGTCACATTCAGTGGGAACCTGCTTGAACACCTAGGAGACGAACTTGCTTTGTTTTCCCTAACAGGATAATGTTATTTATTGACCATCATGCACCTGTGCAGCCAAGCATCGTTCCAACACCCAAAGACACTTAAAACAGTTGCAGTTGAAGAAGTTGGATGTGTGTGAAATATGAAGCTACATCACGCAGCCGGTTAGCTTAGCTTAGCAAGACTGGAAAGGAAAACACAATCTGCCTCCCAGCTCCACTAAAGCTCATTAACTGACACGTTATATCTCCTTTATTTAAATCCCTGCAGAAAACAAAGTGTATAAAGCGACCGCGTAAATATGCTGACGTGAAGTTGGAGGTCAATTTCAATGTCAACCCAGACACGCTTGGTAAGACGTCATATTGTGACGGCTCTGTAAACGCTTTAGATGTGATATCGGGGACACATTTCAGTCTTGATTTCGCAAATGATGCAAATAGCAGCGACAGACGTCTCATCTTTCATTTTGGCGCATCTTTGCTGCAAGCCGTTGTCTCATCATCTAATCAATCTCACAGTGTTTCCCCCGAGAAGTGACAAAATAATACACACACACATAGGTTTTAGGTTTCCAAGTCGCCACATCTACAGCAGTCACTTGCCTGCTCACGTCCATCACTCTCCCACTTTGAATGGGCTAAATGAGAGCAAAGTGGAGAAGCATCGGGCCCCAAACACAATGGAAGGCAGTAGCTGATGTGCTCCATTTAGCATGTCTAATTTGACATTTCTGTGGAGGAACTGCAGGCGGTAGATTTGACGCTTGAGCAGCGCTGTGGTCTGCATTTCAACACAGAGAAAGGTAAAGCAACTCCATTATGTTTTCTTGTCTCTGCTGTTTTCTGTCTTGCAACTTTAGAATTGCAATCATGCTGCACGTTATAAGATGTGTGTTAGCTGGTAATCACCCATTTATTTCCATCCTGTTATCAACATGCGCCCCCTGAGTGGAGACATCAAGAAAGCAGCTCTTTCCTCTGGAGATTAGCTACGAGGATTTGCATGCATGCTGGATTAAAGCAACTTTGCATGTTATAATAAAGGCATCAGATAGCTACACATGCGTGTCCTTCAACGCATGTTCGGGGAACTGATGCAGCAGTCGTGGCTGCAAGCAGAGCTTCTGAAGCATTAAGTATGATGGAGGGGTGACGAAGCAGCTCCTAGTGTGTTCAACGGAAATCAAGGAAGCCAAAACTTCACATCAGTTCAGATTTAAGAGCAATCTGAGGCCCTTGTTTTTGTCTGATGGCTCAAAAGAGATTGCAGATTACAAGTCAGCGGACATTATAAGCCTTTAAATAGCAATCGAGTCACAAATCGAGGGACTAGGTTGAGAACATGGACACTGTCCAGGCATAATTAAGAGCAGGCAGAACAGACAGACTCCAATGTTGACGGGATAGAAAGCAGCATAAAAATAACAGCGGGGAAGAGAGACAGACGGAGAGACGGAGATTCACTGCAGCTGCAACTGTTTCCCACATAATAACACAGAGCTGATGCTTTTCAACGGGTGTCAAAAAGTTAGCGGTGGGAAAAACAGATCTGTCAGCGAGACATTAATGACACTGTACATCATTTTACCAGCGACAAGTGAAATACTGAAGTTCACACTGTTTATAATCCGTGTCCATCATCGTTCAAATGAAGAATTATGCTACAAATGACATCGCACACGGACGAAAACATGTGTTCCTCAGTGTTTTTAAAAACACTTGTCCGATGAAATTGTTAAGGAGAGTTTTAATAGAGTTTTGGGTGCAAATTCGGGCGGCTCAGTTTAGCATGGAGACCCATTATATTGCAGTCTCATCTTGAGATAATCCTCAGGATTTGCTCAGTAAATTTGAGGGAATCACAGACTTCATTTATCCCGTAAGCAGGGGCGGGGCCAGAGGGGCGGGGCGGGGCTCCCCCCCCCTACCAGAGTCAGAAGGTGATGCTATCATGAATGGACTACCGAACAAACTCTTCAATCAAATCCACAAAGAGACCAAAACGATTACAAACAACTGCTTTTTGTGTCACTTTCAGTGTGTTGGTCTTCTGTACAACGGGTGGGGGGGGGGCCCATTGTCTAATAATCTGTCCATACTGTATGTGTGCAATGAGGTCCAATGCAGACCGGGCATCCTGGAGTAGATAAGATCGTTCATCCACACCTTCCAAAGTGAATGAATTGGTGAGAAAAGCACACACACACAACGATGAGGGTGTGAATGCAGCATCGTCTGCGTCCTACCTGCTCTTTGACAGACGCCAGGAGGTTGTTGGTGGTGGTGCTGCTGGCGTTCGGCGGGAGGCCGTGACCGCTCGGCCCCTCTCTGAGCACCAAGGGCCCTTCCCCCTCTGCGTCCCCTTCCTCCATCTCCTCCACCTCGGTACTATAATCCAGAGCCGGCCGGCTGCTGAGGCGCCCTCTCTGACCCTGCAGAAGGACTACAAGCCGGTTAGGATGTGCACAAAGAGGAGACACTGAACAGAAAATCCCTGTCATGCCCCCGGGGGCCTCTAAGTGTGACTTTATGTGTTTTACCTGCTATAATATTCCTGCAGGGATTCACATTGACCTGAAGCTACTCTGTTTATTAAACCTCTGTAATATCCCTGCAGGGACTGCTAGAGAATTTACAGTGACCTTATGATATCACTATAACAATTCTACAATACCCCAATGGTGACTTAGTGTGGTTGTTGCTTTTCATGCAGCTATTATCAATTTCTGTAGGGATTCATAATACTAATATTCTAGTGCTTTGACATATACACATTTTAATCTATGGTATTTTGAGGCTATCCAGTGGGGATTTAACCCTCACTGACACATATTGTATACATTATATTATATATTTCCCCACAACGCAATAGTTTTCCCTGAAAGGTTATGCATTGCATGTGCAGGTGTGCATGCAGGCTGCACAGAAAGCATTTAACAGCGTGTCACGTTCTCTCCTCATATTAGAGCTTGAGCTACCCGCGATGAGCCTCCATCATATGCTTCACGCAGCCTGTCTGTCAAACGTGCACATCAATCACTCAACAACAGCCAAGGACGAGGTCACACGGACTCCCCGGGAGCGCGGCTGCACTGAAAGCGAGCCTCCCTCTCCGTTTCTGTGCATCCTTCAGAGGAGCCGAGCTGCCCGCCCGCCTGGCAAGCGGCTGCGGCTGTCAGTGCGACTCACCGGCCAGATGTTGCCGTTAGAAGCAGGCCACAGCTGGCTCCAACCGTCCTGTTACGCATCCATCCTCCTCCTGCAAGCGGCCGTGACAGCTACTACATTTCCCACGCGCTGACAAATAAACAAAACAAACAGTCCCGTGCACGTCCACACACCACTCGTTGCGATATTGTCTTCTTCTTCTGCTTTCTTTTATTTATCCGGTGTAGGATTTCAATGCACCCATCTATCCCTGGCGTCCGCGCGGCACACAGCCACCCGCCCACCAACCCGCCCAGCCACTATTACCGATCAACGGCGTGACGTCACCATGCGGCTATGGATTGTTTTCCGATACCGGGATCGATGAACCGCTGATGCAGAGATGCACGCGACGCTGAAGCCGTGATGTAAAGGAAGACGCAGCAGCGCGCGGCAGCTCCGTGCGAACTGCGCTGCTGGAGAGGGAAGAAGCAGCCTGCAGCGTGCGCGCGCGCGTCTGTGCGCGTGTGTGTGTGTGTGTGTGTAGAGGAGAAAACACACTACACACGCACAGACGCGCGCGCGCACGCTGCTGTAGGCCTGACTGGTCCTGATGGGACTCTCAAAGCATAATTAAATAGAGCAAGTTTATGAAGTACTTTTGCATAAAGTATGCGACTCGATATATATTTGAAGTCAAACATGAAACTCAGACACATTTTCATGTTTGTTTTTGTCAAACCTATGACACAGCAAGTCATCATTATGATACATTATATTTTATATCGTCTTGTAACTCATTTTGAGTATTAAATAAAGTTTATTACAAAAACTGCTTGTTTTTGATAATATTCCTCAATATAGGCGACCGTAAAGTAAAATTAATTATGTATATGTAAATATGTATTTTGCACAGCCAGATATTGTTAAATTAACACCTTCCTACTTAGTTTTAAATGTGGTGGAAGCCCTAATCACATTTGTTTTCAACATTAGATTGTAAAAGAGTAGTAAAGCAGATAACTCATTTGAGTTAGTTCAAACTAGGGAGTATAATTTCCCTCCTAGAATTTGGTTGAAGAAGAAAACAGTACACAAGTACATGCACATGCCCATTTATTGAAATGATAATTGAGACTCTGTGTGCAGTCATCGAGAGGAGCGGGGTCTTACATCGAGTTGTGTCAGGTGGACTTCTCCTCACTAAAAGCTGCCTTCTTCACTCTCTTCTGAAGCGTTTGCATTGTTTAAAAAGCAAGATGGGGGCAAGACTTCAGGGAGGACTTTGCAAAGTTAAGCCACTAAAAGGTTCCCGCTATTAGTTTGTAAAACTGCCACCAACTCACACGGGGAGAAGAGGAAGAATGTAAAACACTTAAATACCTGCAGTTCGTACAAACAAGAATGGAAAAGATGATACATTCGCCTTTCGTTTCATTCCATTGCAAAATAAAATCCAGTGCGTCGCCTTTGACACTTGACACTTTTTAATACCACATACAGATACATTATGCATCATTGCTTTAATATATATCGTGTTGGAAAAGAGTGACAGCCCTAAACGGGACAGTTGTGTTGAACATGACACGTCTCTTGTAAGAGTTTTCAAGCTAATTCTTTTTGAAGTGAGAGTCGGTTACTGCTGCACCATTTCTGAGACGCAGGTGATGAACGTGTTGGATTTACCGGGACGAAGTCGGGAGCTTTAATCTTTCAGTTAGAACCAAATAAATCACTCCTTTCCTTTTCATTTATAAGAGCATTTTCTCCGCTCCACAAATGTCCCTGTAGGATTATACAGTCGACGTCAGGCTCACAGCTACGGCTGAAAAACTATAACTGTTAAATGAGTCAAGGCTGAGCTGCACATCAAATGTCATGAAATCTATTACCGGTTTGACAGTCGCACTAATTCTGCCTCCCCACAAACAAGCAGAGGACAAAGAGGTGGCGCGACATCTCTCGTCGGCGGCGCTGTATTAGTAAGACTGAACTTTATGAGTGTTGAGCGCCAAAGAGCGAAGGAACAACGTAAAACATCCGCCTTCTACACAGGAAATAGTCAAACAAAAAAAGGTGTCGAAGTGCGTCACTGCTGTTCAATTTAAGACGTTGTTAATACCACACAGATGGAAACTAGTGTGGAGGATGAGCATTATATAATATTACTAAAGGACATACTCAATTATATAACTGGCAGAAAAAAGATGGACGTATTAGCAATCAAAGGTTTCGCTAAAGTCGCCCATTAAGAGATGAGCGTCCTCGCTAAACGTAAGTGTTCGCTACAAATGAAACAAACTTTTAAAATAAATTCAGATACCGAGTAAAAAGAACGAATATGGCAGGTGTAGAAATCCTCGTCCTTTAATCCCTAAGTACATTTTTAGAATATCCAAACCACTCGACCAGCAGCTCGTTCACCGCTTCTGGAAATGTTGCGGCAGTAAACGTCCCTCTCCTCTGAACAGAAGAAGCTCCCATCAGATGGACATGTCATGGTCATGTCAGGGTTTGGTGTGATCAGGCTAACACTAAAGTTCTCCTACTGATGTCTACAAAGTATAAAAACACTGCATGAGCAGGGAAAAACTGCTTGGTTGGCATGTTCAGAACTCACTTTTCTGCCTTAATCTTCACAGGGAATTACTCTGGACTTGACTTTCAGCTCGGCAGTCTGCTGAAGGTGGCCATTTCCCAACATCTACTGTTGTTGCATGAGTTTTGGGTTTATAAGGCTGAATGACGATGCAATAACTTAACACTGAAGGGCTTTAACATGCAGAATAGACCCGATTTAGTTCCATCATTAGCAAGTTTCTGACATTCTGATTGATCGTGAAGCAATTGATGGAATTCAAACTCTTCTGGAGACTTGTAAACATCACTTGAGGTCATTTAGTTTTTTTAATACGAGGCATTTTTCTTCTGAAAAAGGGGTTTTATTCTGATTATTGGACTAAAAGCAGCATAAAAATGCAGCTTTCAAAGTAAAATAAGGCATTTATCCTCGGTTTTAGGGAGTCAGAAACACGTGTGGGTGGAGACGGGCAACCTTCTGCAGAGCAGCAACCTAAGAAGTCACCTTTGGCCCGTTTTAACTACACAAACCGCGGCGGCTGTGGCCGTCAGTTTGCACTTTGTCGTGTGGTCACAGCTGCAGGGGGGCTGTCTCAACGTATAATCGTTTCCACACCCCCCACAGCCGAAAACACACAAACCTCTAACATCCCTTCAGAGAGCACGAGCCCCCGATCGAAACAAATAATATTTCACGTCACTGGAAACACATTTCTTTAGCACAAACACTTTTTAAATTCACTAACTCGATCTTCATACAACCAGGGAGGGAAACTAACTCCAGCCAGAAGCAGGTGACCTTAAGCTTGGGCTGGTAACTCCGTCTCCACAACAGTCGTGAAGCTTTACTCGTTACTGCATTAGTTAGTTTCCTGCCCCGTGCACAACTCGTCTTTCAAATCGAGGAACGACAATACAGAAATAATAAAAGTACCGCGAGCACCGACAAATCTACTGAACTAAATCTGTGTGAATTCTTTTTACAAATTAAAGCAAATAAATAGAGAGGACAGTACCTTTGCATAAACATGAGTACAAAACCTAACAGTCAGTGGATGTACAGTAAATGAGTGAATCCGAGAGGGGAGGAGTTGTGTGTTCCTGGTTTTGTGGAAACCACGAACTAGTGTTAGGACGACCCCCTTTGCCCTCGATACCAGAATCTGCATGCATTACTCCAGCTCGTCCACGTCCACGTCCTCCGTCATGGTGGTGCTGGTCTGTTCTGAGGTCACACCTGGAAAACAACAACAAATCAGCATACTGAACGTCGTCTCACCACGCGTGCAAATAATCCATAACTGGCCTGCAAACTGATGCAGCAGATATTTTTATACGGCAAGACCAGGATTTTTTTTTTATTTCTTTTAAATTGCAATGTAAAAAAAACTACTTCCTGTGTCCCATGTCTATTTTTAGATTAATGAAGTCAAGAATCCACAGCACTAAACCTTTTTTACATTACTTTCACCTGCCGCGATTCAATCAATCACATTTCATTTATAAAACCCATCATCTCAAATTACAAATGTGCCTCAAGAGGTTTTACAATCTGGACAGCATACGACACCCTTCTGTCCTCAGACCCTCGCAGCAGACGAGGAAAGATTCCCAAAAAAAACCCCAATTCCTTGAGGCGAGTGACAGCACTGTGAGTGAGAGGAGGCGGGTCGTATGTGAGCACTGCAGCAGTGTGTGTGTGTGTGTGTGTGTGTTAACTCGCTCGGAGAGAAGAGAGAGCCCTACTGGTACCAGTGTGCCGATCGTGCGGAATTCAGAGTCGATGCGTATCGTAAAACATCTACCAACACAGATCAACGGTTTCATAGACGAGGAAAAGAAAACCATGTCCTACTTGAAACGTCGTCTTCGTCATTAGGAGACTTCTTCTTCTCAATGTAGCCATGACTCAGCAGCTTAGTCATGCTGACGGGGGGAGTTTTCTTCTCATGGGACCTGCAGGCGAAGGCGACATGACGCAGCATTAGGACTTCCCCCATAATAAGCAAATAACCTTGATGCTTACAAATCTTACTCCCGTTTATGGGGCAGTTACACGATT
Source organism: Cottoperca gobio (assembly GCF_900634415.1). NCBI lineage: Eukaryota > Metazoa > Chordata > Actinopteri > Perciformes > Bovichtidae > Cottoperca > Cottoperca gobio. The sequence continues at coordinate 11,335,884 of NC_041356.1, read as the reverse complement.
AATACTCACGTTCTCTTGTATTTGCCGGTCATAGACAGACCCTCCAGCTCATCGGCAACTCCATCAGGAGACATCTGTGGAACGGAAAGGTTTCCCAGGTTTGTATTGCATTTAATGACAGTTACATTATTAGACCAATAAATCTGGATAATTCTGACTCTTGTGCAGAATTATACGCGGCTTCGTTCATTCAGCCGACGGATTCACAAGCGGCGAAGCAAGTTCAACAGAACTCGGTGACAGAGCAAAGGATGAAGTGATGGGAAAACAATGTTAGATGCAATTTGCCATGCAATGGAGAATGTTTAAAGAAACTGGCATGAACAAAAACCGGCTCAAACAGCAAACAATATTTCATATTCACTCAAAACAGTGAAGATAAACTGATTTTAACTTGATGTGAGGAATATATATATATATATCCAACAGTATTGTTTTATTAGCTGAAGCCTCCCTGCAACATATTATTCTTAATAACACCAAGAAAGATGGAGTTAAAAGCTTTGTTTTGAAGTTTCAACTTACTTTGATATAAAGAGAACATTGTATGAAGTGTTTGTTCTATGTTTGATCAGGTCCTTTTCATGCGTCGCTCTGAACTCACCTGAAACCTTCAAACATTTCCACAAAGCTACCACACCCGCAGGAAATGAGACCCAAATTAATTGAAACCAAACAGCGATTGCGACGATGGAGCAAAATCAGGTGATAAAAAAGGGAAAGATGGTAAAAATGTAAAATAAAATAGGATGGAAGACATCGACACGGTAAATAATGGGGGTGACTAGTTTGGTCTATTCACCTGCTCTTTATCAGGGGAATAGCTATCATCTCTTTCCCCGGACGAACCGTTATTAGTGCCAAACGGTGCAGCCAGAAGCTGCTTGCCCGCCTTCATCTCGTCGGGAGACGTTGGTTTGCTCCCGCTGTAAGCACAAAACCACGATGATATACGATGTGAAATTACTGCTGGCCACTTATCACATTGTGGGAAATGTTGGCGGTGGCCCGTGCGCTCGGCTGATGCTTTATGAAGCTCTTAGGAGCCTTTGGAAATACTTTAAATTAAATTCTCTATTTTTACCAAACCCAAAGAAGGATTTTTGCTTTAATAAGTTTTATATTTAACAATTAAAAGCGTCGCTACGCTGATACTGTAAAGGTTTTTGTTTTTAGACTCCAAGTGTGTGGTGAGCGTATGTTGTACAGAGATTTGAATCGCACACAAACGCATCATCTCACCGTATCTCCGCGTTGATCGCCTATTTGTCTAAACAGTATTCTTACTTCTTTTTCCCCTCATCTCCAAACCAGTTGGGTGGATTGTAGCTCTTCCCAGGTTTATCAGCAGAATCAGCAGCATGACTCAACAGCCCTGCAGGGGGGGAGGGGACACACACACACACACGATGGTCAAAATGAAACGCTAGCAAAATTCAAGGAAGCTAGTAGTAACTAGCTTTTCCTCCAAAAGCATTCATTTAAGACAGCGACTCGTTACACAAGTATCATTAACTAAAGAAAACACTGCTTTTAATGGACAGACAAGAGCCCCCCCATCTGCACCGCTGTTCATTCTACAACATGCAAACATTCATGTGGTACTTAATTGAACTGAAAAATGACAGCAGTGAAAACAGCGATGCTGCAGTTTCAACAAACAACATAAAAAGTATTTTTGGAAAGAGTTTCCCTCTTTCATGTTGTGGACCGGGAGGCCACTTGTTCAGGATTTGCATTTCAAAGACTTCGCAAGTGTCAACATCAAACAAATCAGCTGGGATGCTTTTATTTACAAAATGTAATTCCACTATTTCAATTCACAACTCCTCACAATGAGGGCAGGAGCAGGTTAGATGAGATGTTTATATTGCGGCAAAGCAAGAAATGACCCGATCCTGATCGCAGGATCTTCAAGAACTTGAAGAAACTACAATCTACAGATGCACTGAATGATGCACTCAGTGGATCTGTCGTTTCTTTCTTGCATCAATATGCGAGTCATCAGAAAAATAATCACCAACGTTTTGATAATCGATTAATCGTAAAAGCTGTTTTTCATGCAAAAATGGCAGAAAATGCTGTTTTCAGCCTTTTCAATAAGAAGATTTGCTGCTTTTCGCTGTTTTACTGTCAAAACTAGACATTTAAAGACATTATACGTGCAATCTTTTTCAGATTGTGTGTTGCATTATGTCACAGCAGCTTAGTACAAATGATAAAACAATACATTTTAAGTCCAATGAAACCTTTACCTTTGTGTCCACCACCCTTTGCGAGTTTGACATACTCTGAGTCCGACTCAAAGATCCCAACTCGCCGCCCGGTGACCCTCTCCGCTGGAGAGGTTTCGTCGGCAGTCTGGGACAGACCGGGGATCTGGGAGGTCGGTCCAGTCGCACCTGTGGCCACAACCCCGATCTTTATACCTGCAATGACCTGAGAATTACATCTGCTTGCTATGCAGCTCCTACTATCAGCAAATGAATACTCTACATACACAGCCATGATGCACTGCATGTTCAGGGACAAAAGCTGGAAACTCACTCATCTAAAGTCATCGTTTCCTTTTTGTGACTTGAGTATTGAGTATTAGCTTTGAGTATTTTAACGTACTACAGCTGATACAGTTGACATTTTATTTAGTCTTACCACCGGGCTTGGTCCTTCGATGGTTGGGTAGAGCGCCACTCATTTCAGCTGAAGACATTTTACAATCTGATGAAAAAAGGCAACACTTAATACTTAATAGTCTGTTGACAGCAAAATTAAAAATTACATTAATGTGAGGCCACACCTTACTTATTAGCAAACATAGTAAATAGGACTTACGGCCTAAATTATCAGCTTTAGCTTCTTTTAAAAATCTGAACACATCCAAAACTCAAAGCATCACTTGTTGCACAAACAATTTTCACTTTCAAAAGATGTCTTTCAAAAGATTTTCTCCTCATCCATCTTCCACCACAATGGACAGAGAGGGGCAGTGGCCTAAAGCCATTCAAGGAGCTGCGATTGAGAATTTCTTAATTACTTTGTAGATAGTATGTTTGCCGAAGTAATGAAAAGTCAAAACATTAATCAAATGTAGCACATCATGTTAATCAGGTAGTGTACCGTTAACTGATATCAAATCCGTCTAAAATGATCGATTTTTCCAATGGACTTTGGCCTTCTGTTTCCCATATGCAACAGAGCGGCCCGTCTGCGCTTTTTCATCGAAATCGTAACATTTAGGATGTTGTTAAACAATTATTTGACTCTTATTAGTGCATTTGAAACAATTACAGGTACCACCGATAAAACAAGGCATACAATAATAATAAAAATATTTTTTAGATTTGATAAAAAGTGAGCTCACTCTGCAGAGGATGCATAACGTTACATGCCAGCTAGCGTAAAATTGTAGTTTGACCATACACATAATGGCAGTATCTATATAAAAAGCACATAATACCGAGAGACATACTAAAAGCATCTTTTTCTAGCGGCATAGTTTTACTTAGCTATGTAGCTAACAAAGCCTTGCTAATTTAGTTAGCCGCCTAGCTAGTTGCCGCAGTGGCTTTCCAGAGCTAACCTTAAGTTGAGCTGTAACAACGCTAGCTTTTACGTAAGCAGATAACAATACTACTTGCAGAAGATAAGACACATATCTTACATTATATGTTAGTTTTCTTTCGTTGTAATTATTGAGCGGCTTCTTCCAATTAATGCCGTTAGCTCCCTGGCAAAGACCGAACACACTTCCGGTGGCACCTGCTGCCGACTTCCTGTACGCTAAACAAAGATCGTGTATTTTAGACAAAGCCTTACGTAATTCTGTAGGCTGTGACGTTATTTCTTCTGTCATCCGCAAAGTGTCGAGAGCGTATCTTGAAATTAAGCAGAGGGAGAGCTCTTTCTCCTATTCATTATGTTACCACATTAAGAGACGATCTTTTCCTGTTCAGAAGAAAATCATTACAAACGGTTAAAACTGCAAAACATCATTAAAATCCTTTATTTATCACTTAATAACATGTATACCTTTACACACAATGGCTCATTAGTTAGTGAGCAATCCATGAGCAATTATTAATCGATTACAAACATTTATAACTGCATTATTATTATTATTATTATTATTATTATTATTATTATTATTATTATTATTATTATTATTATTATTATTAAATACATTAGCTATATAGTTGCTCTGTTTACTAGTGTTATTCCAATGTGGTAATTACACTTTTACTGACAATTGAGTCGTTTCTTTCCACTCATATTATACATGATGGTTTAAATGCACATTTTCCATCAGGGAATCACATTTAAATGGACTGACTATTAAAATTAGTATTACAAGCTGCATCACTGATGGCCAATAAGCATTCATTAAATTCAAAAGACTATTATTATGCTTCACAAATGTAATTGAATTAGACTGAATTTATTTAACTATAATAAACAGTGTTAGTAGTGTTATGTTAACTCATATAAATATATAATTGGCATCACAGTGCCAAACATTAAAACAACTTAACTCTTAATATGCTTTAATATATCTCTGAAAAATGGTGAAACAGAGTTTCATTTCAAAATGAGATATACACATTATAATTGTTTTAGAATCTTTGACACTGCTTTCCAATGAAACAGCAATACATTCAGCCAAACAGAACAAAAACTTCATTTTGGAATAAAGGCTTCAATTAATTAGCATGAAAAACAGTAAAATCAGCGCATGCAGATAACACCTTAGCAGTACGTTAATGTGTGAGAAACCAATCAATGTGCCAACTTGGACAAACTCTTTTTTTCCGGCTTGGAGATCACTCAGAAGTCTTTGACGCAGTCGGGGCAGAGGACGTCATCTTTGCACGTCAGGAAACCTCGACCCACCAGAGACACGCAGCACTTTTTGCAGTTGAAGCAGTCGTTGTGCCACTGCCGCTGCTCAAACGAGATGTATTTGCTGCCCCCGAGGCCTGAGGAAAAAGCAACAAAGAGGAGGCATGAGTGGAAAACGAGCTTGTAGTCTCATGATCTCTGTAACGTAATAATCCTGTAATTGATGGTGATTGGATACACAGTGGGAAGAACATTTTCTGGGAAAGGTTAAGTCCATGTTAAAGGTGTAATTTATAAATTAATACGGAACACGTATTCCCTTTGTTCCTAGTATTGAAAACTCAAGTTCTACTTGTTGTTTTTAGAGCCTAAAACACACTGAGGACTAAAAGTGAGGATATTTTTGGCCTTTTCTGTTTTGATTATATCTATTATATTTCTAAAAATCTGTCTCTTGCAAGTCCCTTTACTTCAAAGAAGTGCTACATCTTTAGAGCACTCCTTTAAAGGGGACGAGTGGTTGGAGGATTTCTAATGATTAAGGCTTTCTTTGCAAATTAACGGTTCCTGAATTGCCGTTGAGTTTCTGACATCATTGCAGTGTGCAGGCTGGGAACACAATGTCCAGCAAAGTTAATTTCACGATGAGAGAGAATGTCTCGATGACTTGATCGTTACCGCTGATCGGGGTGGTGCAGTAAGCACATTTCTTGGCAAACAGGTTGCAGAAGCAGTCGAGGCAGTAGGCGAAGTCGTTCCGAGAGGTGAACCTCTGGCCGGCCAGCTGCTGCTTGCAGCCGATGCAAACGAAGCACTCCTTGTGCCAGGGCTGGTCCCGGTAGTTCACTCCTCCGGTGGTGATGGGCTGAAACATATACGTCATGAGCATTGTGTCAATATGACCTTTCATGCATGTCAAAAAAGTGTTTAACGCACTTGAAGATCAGTAACAATGTAATTTCAGTGTGACCATCTCAGAGCTCCAGTGTATGACTGTGTAGCTTCATACTGCTGTGTCATGTTTGCTGTTTGTTGCTGACGTAGTCCCCGGGGAGACAGATGACTGCCGTCTGCCAGCTTTAAGCACAAAAAGACGCCCCAGTTTCTGGCCTGCTTGGCCATCTGCTTCCTGCCCATATCTCTTACCATACATACGAGTCTTATTGGCGTCTTCAGTTTGATAGCATCACAGTGCTGTAGATGAGCATGTCTTTAACTTTAAAGCCACTCAGGGGACTTCTGAGGGTAAACTCATGGTTATCTTGCCTCTTAAATGCCTTTTAAACACAATATTGATCTTGTCGTTATCTCGGGGATGGAAGAATTGCCCTACCCTCAGGAGCATTAAGCAAAAAACAAAATCAGTTGCATTTGCAGGAAACTATTGATTTATGATCTACTTAAAGGTGAAAACACTAATTAAAGGAAGGGGGAGTCCACTACAAAACACGAATGCAAGCAGAGCCCCAGGAGACAAGTGGACGTGGATCACAGTGCGTCCTTTTACCTTCTTGCACTGGACGCACTGCATGGCAAACTGCTTCTCATAGCAGGGCATGCAGTAGTTGTTGGATTCCTTCTGGATGAAGCTCCGGGTGCCGATGGGCTGCTGGCAACGGTTGCAGGTGAAGCAGTTCTCATGCCAACTGTTGCCCTTATGCTCCATCTTTTTGGAGCCTGGTGGGTGGAGGGTGTGGGGTGAGAGAGAGAGAGAGAGAGAGAGAGAGAGAGAGAGAGAGAGAGAGAGGTTAACAATTACATGTACAGTACGTCCCACTATCCTACTGGCAGTCGGATCAGCCTCAACCAATTACAGCTAATGGCAATTTGCTGATGTCTCTGTAAATGTTTGACCTCGTAAATAATAAGTAGTCCAACAGTGGACACATATGACGGGTTTACAGACGTTTGGTGGATTTTACAACAAATGTGTACATGTTTGGACGATTTAAAATCCCCTCAGAGGTTTCTAACCATAGAGCATAGAAACAAAATACGACAGGCCTCCTCACCTGGCATGATGGTCTTCAGGCATGCATGGCACTTGGAGGCGTACTCGCTGCTGTAGCACTCGATGCACATCGGCATGTCGTCCTTGGTGGCAAAAGGCCGTTCCACCAGAGATCGGCTGCAGCTGGTGCAGAGGAAGCACTCGCTGTGCCAGTGGCGCTCCCTGTACGACAGATCCTGCAGAGGCAATGAAAGGAGACGATGTTTGGTTTGGTTAGAAGTCAGACTCTGAGGCTTCTGCATGATCTCGTCCATGGAAACGTTTCAACAATTATAAATCTGTCAAATACATTTTTACACCAAGACAGACTGAAACATATGTTGGATAATAACTTCACCTTGCTGGTGCAGCTGATGAGCTTCTGGCACACTTCACAGTTGCTGGAGAAAAGATCCTCGTAGCACTCAACGCAATACGGGTTCTCCTCCTTCAGGATGTACTTCTGCCCGTACAAGGTCTTCTTACACTCTGTGCAGTCGTAGCGTTCCGCCATTTCGACTGAAATCTCCTCTTCGAGTCTTCAGTCCTGAGAGATAAAGTGCAAAGACATTTAAAAACATAAAAGATGATGTAATTGCAGTCTTTGAAACGACACTACAGCACCGGGCTCACATGGTCCAATAAACTCAACAGTATGACTTCATGACCACGTACCGGGTGGAGGCCTTCTAAAATGACTAGATACTTAATTGAGTACGAGATGCAACAAATTAGGCCAAAGGATGTCACTCACTGTCCCCACACGGGCACACAGTGTGGAGTAAATACCTTCCTCTTTATTAATGGACATAACGTGAACTGCAAATCTCGTTTGCTTGCTCCAAAATAGTCTAAATCGAGTCTGAGGGAGTCTTAATTCACTTGGCGTCCTCTAAATCCCCCCCGGAGAAAATTGAATGAGTTGAAATTTAGACTTAAGATTTAAAAAGGTGGAGGAAGGGCAAAGCAATGAGGAGAGAAGGATCTTTAAATAGTAAAGGAGTAAAGATAAAGTAGAAGGAGTGAGGGAGCAGCAGAAAAACACAAAGATCTTCTATTGCAGACTTTTTAAACTTTTATTCTGCCGGATGATGATTTCATTTGCTGTTGGTCAGCGAACAGCATCCTTAGAGGTTTAAATATTTACGATGGAGCAGATTTAATTAAAGGATTGTTGCATGAAATCTTATGCAACCCCAGAAACTCAATTCTGGAAAGAAATCCAACTTGAAAGTCTTCAAAAAGGGGAAAATCAAACTCTTCAGTTCAGTGATATCTGATAACATTAATAGAGCCTATACCGGATTTAACTGCATCTCCGCAAAACCTGGATATGCTCAGCTACATGTGGATTTTATTTTATTAAACCCTTTTATACCCCTACAACCCCATATACACACCTCTACAAAACATCTAACCCCTTCATATCCCATCTAAACCCACTACCATCCTCTGTAATATTTAGCTAAAACCATCTGTACCCAACTTCTTATCTCCATCAGCCTTTACATCCCTTCTCCCATCATCCCTCAATCAGCATTATAGCTTTAACTTAACTTAACTTAAATGCATAGTTCACTTAAACTACTTAATAATTTGAAGAATCTCTTCAGCATCAGCCAGTTCTTAATACCGGACACAAAAGGAGAAGTTCCTCGTCCACTTTCAACAAGCAACTCAAATAATCCTCTAGATCCTGAACGCAAAAGGTGTCACAGACATGTCAAATTATTATGAATGTCTTGGAAAATAGAAGAGAAAGAAATAACAAGTGTTACCCGTCAGCGCTTCCTGAGTGTCGGAGGATGAGCCGGTTTGCAGACTGAGACCAGAGGTGTCTACTGAGCGCTGTCGTCCATCTGTCTTTTAAAATTACTGCACAATGTGACACACACTGGGGCGGGAAGGTGGAGGCAGAGCTGCGAGTGGGCAGGTCAGATTATTTTTAGAAAGCTATAAATTTAGGAGAGAATTCTGGAAACCGTCCACTGGGGAATGTGATCAGGACACAAAAGCAGAATACATTTCTGCATTAATAATTATTCAATGGTTTCCACACAGTATTACATGTGAGGGTCATTATGTCAAGATGAGAACAATGTGATCACAAGACACAAGAGGTTCTGAGAAAAACAAACATCAGCAGCTTCATACCGACCAAAGAAACTCGATACAGACCGTGTGATTGGAGATTTGTTTTAGGAAAACATACTCCGAGAAAATATAATTGAGTTCCATTTACACAGTTTATAGCCAAATTAAGTCGGGGCACCAGAAGTGCACAACTGTTATCCGTGAGCTGTGTTTATTTTCCTGTTAACAGATCATAGCTGCTCAGATTTATCCGTCTTGATTTGATTACATTTAATTTGATTATCATTTATAGTGAAGTCAGTTGACCCTGTGACATATAGTCACTGCAGCATTAATGCAGTGACTATGATGCTGTGATTCTCTGCTTGTATTATTTCCACGCAACTTTAAAATAAAAAAAGGTTCCTCACTCTTAAAACGGGTTATTTAAAATGTTCTCTTAGAACATGCCAGATTTTAACCTGATGTGAGAAGAATTGTTTCCTCTAATGGTTCAAAGAAATAGCATGCCATGTCGGCGCTAAACAGCAGCCACTTGTTAGTCCTTAGTTTAATTTCTGCAGCTATGAAGCCCGACTGGAATAATCTGTCCATGTGTGACTCCAATGATGTACTGCAGTGGATATTTAGAGTTTTTGTAGAATTAGATTCTCTGCAACCTTATACTGCAAAATGTGCTTCTTTCTTTGTATAGTCCTTGCACGTCAACACACAGTGTGCAAATGTGATAGTACAGTATAGAAGCAGGAGATCATGTGATAAAGTGGCTCTCAACTCAGGGGTCGCAAGGTACATCTTAGTGGTTAACTTGTACATATGCAGGCCTCTTCAATTGGTAAAAGTATGTCAACAGTTAACATTAACCTGAAATGATTACTTCTAATCATTACACATGTAAATGCAACTGGTGCCCTGAGTTCTGTTATGATAGACAAGGTTTAAAGACCAACATAAAGCTCTTACTCAGACATTTAGGTCAGGTACATTCTCACAATCGCGTGATGTTCATTAGCTGTTACATGTTCAGGACAAATGTTTACCTCATACTGCCAGGGAACTACAGTCTGGAGAAAAACACTTCATTGTGAAAAGGAAATTGTAGGAGATAATCAGGATTAGGTAACGACGTAACAAATCTAAAGTCATCTAAATATCACATGTTTTTCTAGGTAGACAACACAGCAGCAATTTAAAACTAATTGCATAAAACGTAGCTTTGATTTCTAATGAGAGAGAGCATAACATAAAGTTTTAACATGCTGCTTAGCCTGCATGTTACAAATATGAAAAATAATCTATTTTACTGCGTGTTCTTTTAGAAACACGTTTAGGATAAATGAATATGATGTTTTTAGCAAAGCCTGCATTTTCTGTGACATTTTAGCCCATAAATAGTTCAGTAGCTTGCCATGCTTTTGTTTCGAAAGCGAACTTCCTTATCCGGTTTTATTTTGAAGGTTGTCGTCTCAGGAAGTGCTAAATTATTTTCACCGCTAGCTTAAAATGGTTTTACATCCGAAGACTTTGTAAACAAACGGTGTTTACGGTATTGTAGTGAAAACAAATCAGAGCAGCATGTTGAGAACGGGGAATATTAAGTGAACAGCGAGGAAGTGAAACATTAAAATGTTTCCGGTGAAGAACATGGAAGACGACGAGCGGCTACAGCTCGAAGGGAACCCGGACTGGATGTCGCGTCTGCCCGCAGAGCTGCTGGATGTCCCGCTGTGGAACCTGGCCATACCCGGTAAAACAGAAATATTATATATTATATATTTTTTATTTAACCACACCTGTTTGTCTCTGATCTTTATCTACATTATGTACACTGTAAAAGTACATCGACGAGGTTGCTTTTGGGAAGTGGTGGAATGTAACTAAATACATTTACTCGAGTAACGTTACTATAATTTATGAGAATGAGTACTTTAAGTAACATTTTCAATAAAAAGAGTATTTCTACACGGTTGCATCACTACATTTACTTAAGTAAAAGATCTGAGTACTTTTTCCCACTTCTGCTTTTTGGCATATAGTTGACCTCCATCTCTCACCACAGGGAGCCATGACAGCATGTCTTTCTGCCTGGACATCTCCTCCCCTGTCCTGAGATCAGAGCCCTGCGTCCTCAGAGTGATTGACAGGCTGTTTCCCTGCTGGACTCGACCCTGTGTGTACCGCTGGGCTACCACACAGGTAAAGGAACACACGTACTGTGTACTTACAGGAGCTTCTCTGAGTTTTTTTAAAGGTATCTCGGTAATTCAGAAAAACCTTTCCCCACAAATTCTGTGATAATAATCTTATTTATTCAGAAAAACAAAGCAGCACTCGGAAATCTGAAATCTACTTTCACCTCTGAACTGTGAAGTAGATGCACTGTATTATCTGCTTGGATACTAAATTGCATTTCCATGCACAATGCACAAAGTTGAATCTAATCTAAAGTAGGTCTGTGATCATGAATACATCATGCAAATATGGCCTGTATCTAAGCACGGTGTCACTTTTCTCTTGTTTTAATATTAATTCTCTTTCTCTTCTTCGCTGTGTGTGTGTGTGTGTGTGTAGCAATCGGTCCTCAGTGATCAGTGTGATCTTGGTATTCGGTTCTTGGACCTGCGGATCGCCAGGAAACCAGCAGGAGGCAAATTGTTTTTCGCCCATGGCATCTACACACTGATGACAGTGAAGGAAGGTACGTACACACACACACACACACACACACACACACACACACTTAGTCACAGCAAGAAAAGTTACAGCCACACTGAGAGGAAATTAAGCACTGTGTGTGTGTGCGTGTGTGTGTGTGTGTGTGTGTGTGTGTGTGTGTGTGTGTGTGTGTGTGTGTGTGTGTGTGTGTGTGCAGGAGGCTCTGGATGAACTGGCTACCTGGTTAGATGCTCATCCCAAAGAGATCGTAATCATTTCCTGCTCGCATTTTGCGTCGCTGACCGACGAAGATCACGAGCACCTCGTGGAGTACATCATCACGCTGTTTGGAAAGAAACTCTGCTCCTCTCAGGTAACTGGGCCGTTTAGATTTTGGGCAGCTTAATGATGTCACAGACTTAATTCCTAAAAGAGTTAGTTTTGAAGATATGCAATACTTACTGTGTGCATGTGTTTATATGCAGGACATTCCCACTCTGCGGTCCTGTTGGTCCAGAAGTCAGCAGATCGTTGTTTCTTATGGCAACCAGCAGATGGTGCTGCAGCACCCCGAGCTGTGGACTGGAATACCTTACTGGTAAAACATATTAGAAAAACGGGAATGCTTTAAGTTTGTATCTCTAAACGATCCAATTTAAAAATATGTCTTGTATTATGTTTGTATTGTTGTGCAACAAAATCAAGCGTGAACCTACAATTATCACACACTGCTAGCTGCACAATTGTCCGCGCTTTGCTAATTTCCAAATGACTATTTGCTCACTGTAAAACATTTAAATTCAAGCGTTAAACTGTGTTCAGGTATGCCGACAGCCCAGACCCTAAGAAGGTGATCGCCTACCTGGAGGACCAGAAGCACAGAGGAAGACCAGGTGGAAGAATTCAAATCATTTAATTCAAAAAAGAGCAATATTACACTATAAAATACTTACAAGTAAAAGTCCTGCAATAAAAATATACAAGTATGTGCACTGAAAATATCAAACGTAACAGTAGTCATTGTGCAGAATGGCGCATCGTTAATGTTTGTGTTTTAATGTAAAAGGAGGAGTTTAAAGTTTCTGGAGTTTTAAACTGACCGGTTGTGTTGCAGCTGGTTTCTACGTCAGCGGGCTGAACCTGACAGAAGACGCTCCGTACGTCCTCCTCCATCCCCTCCAGGACATGAGGAAGATGACGATGAGTGCTCTCTCACTGCTGCTCCGCTGGGCGGGCGAGCAGCAGCCGGGGCGCGGAGCGGGGGGGGTCAACATCCTCTGCTGCGACTTCGTGGACGTCAGTCAGTTCTGCTCTCTTGTGATTGGCCTGAACTACAAACTGCAGGGCGGAGCCAGCGCGTCCCGTCTGCAGGATGCCAAGAGCAGCCTCGCATGGGGTTGACATAAAAAACACTAATCTGCCACTAACTAATTATTATTTTATGCTATGCATGCTATTTTGTTATATACACACTTTCATACATTATATAAATACTTTACGTTTTCTTTATGCAGCGCTGCACATGTCATGGTGTCAGTAATCACTCGCCATCAGTAGAACAACACTTTAATGTCCCTGGAGGCTTACAGCCATCAGTCAGCTCATAAATACAAACATAATTCAACAATAAGTAAAAAGCAGTTCAGTGCTGCTGTTTGTTCAAAAGTGGCTTCTTACTTCAGTATTAAGTTGACAATCCTCTGCAAAGATATTATACTAATGACATAAGCAATAATATGCAATTGTGCCGGGTCACAAACTCATATCCCTCGTCCTTAACACAGGGACACGGACGACTCCAACGACAGGAACCCAAAAGCAGGGTAGAGCGGTCCAGTGAACGCACAGTAGAAGGTGTACAGGTGGATCAGAGCGTCAGGGAAAACTCTGTAGTAGGACAGAGTGCCTGCAGGCCAGTCCAGGTACACTGCGACTCTGTTGGAGGCCGAGGAGGAGGATGTGAGGAGCGCTGTTCTTATGTTATTGTGCCACGCATAGTAACATTTATCAGTTAGTTCAAGACTCCACGACTTCTCATTCCATCCAATTCTGCTGCCGTCACGTGCTCCTCTCCTGCGGAGTCCTCTGTACGTCACTCCAATATCAATCCCTCCTTCAAAGTCCACCTCCCAGTAGCAGCGACTGGACAGACCGGTGGTGCACATCAGCTGGTAGCACCAGTCGAATCTGTCGGGGTGATCCGGGTACGGCTGCTTCTCTATCGCCAGCATCACTTTCCGCTTGTTCTCGGACAGGAGGACGTTTTTGTGCGCCGTGTTTGGGTTCAATGTGAGTTCACAGACATCTGACCGAGAGAAAGACTGATATCAAAAATACTATCATGAATAAAACTCCAGGATCGGGCATCACTATCGTCGTTTTCCGCTGGCAGCGTTTGGATTTATCTGCATGTTTTAACAAATGTAGAATTGTATTCGTTTACACAAGAATAGAAGATTGTGTGTCTTTTTTATCTTTTTCTTCTCTCGAAGACGTAGAGAGCCATCAATCTCACTTTATTTGAGATTTATTGCAATGTGATGCTTTAGTTTTTTAACACTGTGAGAGATAACATTATATTTATATATAGAGCTATCGTATGCACAAGTGTTTAACTCGGTGTTTATGTTTCCGTCTTATTGTGAGTATAAATGTTAGGGATGTGTTTTCTTAAAAATACAAATGGGGACTGAAAGGAGCTCCTCTGTGTCTAAATAAACATAATAGTTGTAAGTTTGCAGGTTTTGAATATTCACTTTTACACACTTACACTTCATCAGACCAGAGTTCAACCACTGAACGCAGCCTTGATCCACACTGCAGGAAGAAAACAGAGTCAGTGGTTAAAGCAGGAACTCCTTTAGAGCACAGAGAGCCCTCAATCTTTATGTCCTTTGTTCCTTGCATACACATTGTTTTGACCCATACCGAAGAGTATCCAGTCTCCACCGTGGATCCTGAAGTGCAGCAACGAGCAGCTGCCCCCCCGAGTCTCCTGGATGGTTGTAGCTCAGATCCAGCTCTCTTAGACGGGAGGGGTTGGACCTCAAAGCTGAGGCCAGAGCAGTACAGCCGTCATCTGTGATCAAGCAGCCTGACAACCTACATAAAGTAGGGAGTTTTGTGGAAATAAAAGCCATTAGTCCACATAGTTGTTACATGACTGCAGGACATTGTACCGGTGCATGTAAGAGCACATGTGGAACCCTCTTAAAAAGGACCAGCGTGTAAGATTTAGGGAGATTTATTGGCAGTAACTACTAACATGATAGTGGCTGACCTGAGAGTTTCTAGTGCACAGTGTGGACTCTCCAGTCCAGCAGAGAGCAGCTTCACTCCCGAGTCCTGCAGGTCGTTGTTACTCAGGTCCAGCTCTCTCAGACTAGACGACTTGGTGCTCGGTAAGAAGTCATGACAGCTTTTCTCTGTGAGCCTAGTTTGCCTCAACCTGCGGAAAAAAATACAATTTCAGCAGAGAAAAATAACATGCTGGTATCCCTCTGCATTAACCGATTGCTGATGCATTACATGTACTTTTAATTGCAGGTAAAAGTAAAAAGGTGAACACTTCTTCACAGAACTAGATAAACTTTTATCTCATGAACATATTTTAGGTAAACTTTAAATGACAGCTGGACAACAAAACATAAACGTAATACAGTTTGCAGTCTTACAAGCAAAGCACATCTACTCTAATCTAATTTCACACATACAATGCTCTACTTCTAGACGAGCACATTTTATAAAACAAAAATTGTGCATAATTTCAGGTTTCAATTGTTAAAATATTATCTCACCTGAGAGTTTCCAGAGCACAGTGTGGACTCTTCCATGCAGCAGAGAGCAGCTTCCCTCCCGAGTCCTGCAGGTCGTTGTCACTCAGGTCCAGATGTCTCAGACGAGACGAGCGTGAGCTGAGAACTGAGGCCAGAGCTTCACAGCTTCTCTCTGATAACGTACAGCCACTCAGCCTGAAGGGTTTCAATCAGGAAACTTAGATACATTCAAATAAAGACATTTAACTGATAACAAATTGACTAAATGTGAATGTGCTTGAAGTGAATTTAATTAGAAATCGTTAGGTAAGGATTTTAAAAGTAGTGTAGTTTAAGCAATAAGTAAAAGCGGTATTAGCAATGGTGTTAGTTGAAAACCGTAATAGCAGGAGTCGGGACAATGCTCGAGTACCGGTAAGTGAATATGGAAAGTGTGAATGTTGAAGTAAACAGAAAAGTAAATATATTTTCCTTTTTGAGTTCAGCAAAAAGCAAGAGTTGGGAAAGATAAATCCAACCCATAATCCACCACATATGAAGGTAGAAATCCTTTGAACTCAATGACACACAGACTTCTAGAAATCATGTGATCTCAACAACTTCAATACCAGTGGAATAAGATCCAGACTATTGTTAAAGACCATGTTTTATGAGGTGAATTCAAAGACAACGAGACTAAGAGAATGACTACATTAGGAACTGCATGTCATTAACAGTATCACACTTCACAAATGGTAGAATACTGACCTGAGAGTTTCCAATGCACAGTGTGGACTCTCCAGTCCTGCCAACATCAGCTTCACTCCCGAGTCCTGCAGATCATTGTTACTGAGGTCCAGCTCTCTCAGATTGGACGACTGGGAGCCGAGCAATGATGAGATCTCCTGGCAGCATTTCTCTGTGAGGTTGGTTTGATTTAACCTGCCAAAAGGAACATGCACATTACCACCCTTTAACCACAGCTTGACACTTTTACGAGATACTTGTAAGTTAGTGAACTTTACAGGTGCTAATATGTTTTGCTAGCCGTTTCCCCTTGTTTCCAGTATTTATGCTAAACTGCGCTAACTGGCCTAATATCCAACTCTTGCCAAATAAGCATAATTCCCAAAATGTTGATTTATTCATTTGACTATTTTAGTAAAAACAGTAGAATCCAGAAGTATACACTTATTTAGAAGTAAATAAATAAACCAATGGACAAAACACAACTAAAAATAATACCCAAGCAAGAAAACATACAGTGTTAGCATTACTAAATCTTGTCAGCACAAAACCTTCTCACATGAATCTAACCTGAGGGTTTGGAGGGGACAGTGTGGACTCCTGAGAGCAGCAGAGAGCAGCTTCACTCCCGAGTCCTGCAGGTCGTTGTTAGTCAGGTCCAGCTCTCTCAGACCGGATGACTTGTTGCTCAGAACTGTAGCCAGAGTTTCACAGCTTTTGTCTGACAAATTACAGCCGATGAACCTGAAGAAGAATTTTCATGAACTTGGGTATTGAATTAAAAAACATGTTCTTTAAGAATACACATGCATTTACTTAGTCACAACATTAACACCATGTGAAACATGATTTATCTTGACCTGAGTGTGTCCAGTGCACAGTCTGGACTCTCCAATCCAGCAGAGAGCAGCTTCACTCCCGAGTCCTGCAGGTCGTTGTAACTCAGGTCCAGACCTCTCACACTGGACGACTTGGTGCTAAGAACTGATGATAACTCCTGGCAACATTTCTCTGAGAGATTGTTTAGATTCAACCTGGTAAAAATCAATGGAAACATTTTTTCCAAAGCAAGGTTTGGTGTCTTATTCAACAGCGTTTGGGAAGATAATATTTTGTAGTTTCATGGAAATACTACAGAAACCTTAAGACATGCAAGAAGAAAAATCTGAAGAGCTTTCCCTCTTGTGTTTATGACTTAAGAACAAATCTTTTTTAATTTTTCCTCACTTGCTTCTCATGTTTTCAGTAGCATACACATTTAAAGCCTTTAGAAAAATACACAAGAAAACGTTCTTGAGTGGCGTATCTGACCTCAGCGTTTCCAGTCTACAGTGTGGATTCTTCAGTCCATCAGAGAGCAGCTTCACTGCTGAGTCCTGCAGGTTGTTGTTACTCAGGTCCAGCTCTCTCAGAGTGGACGACTGGGAGCTGAGAACTGAAGCCAGAGTTTCACAGCTTTTCTCTGACAGGTTACAGCCACTCAGCCTGAAGAAGAACATGCAAAACAATTTTATTTCTTGAAATTAGTCATTCGGTAGGAATGAATGGATTTGGGTGGAGTGCAACAGACAGGGTGAGGAAGTCAGAAAGACTAGACTGACTAATGTATTGTTCATTTTGGACGTTTCATCAGATTTGTTGGCAAAAAATACAGCCTTATCCTTTAAAAGGGATAGTTTGGATTGTTTGAAGTGGGGTTGTATGAAGTACTTCTCCAAACGTCCATCTACTGTTGGTAATACACCGACTATGGAGAAGCAGACAGGAGGACCTGCAGGAAGCTAAGCAATGTAACTGAAGATGTTATGTCCATTCATGCTCTCTTCGAGGCCAAGAGGCTCAAATCACTGTTTTTTTCTGAGTCTTGTGGTTTTGATAAGCGCATAGATAATGGCTTCTGTGCCCCGTTGTAAAGGGTTGTTTGACTGCAAGGTAAAGCACTGAACATATTCTAAATATAGTTTACATTTGACCTGATATTGATTACTTCAAACTATCCAAACTATCCCTTTAATCTGTCCCGTTTTCTCTGAACTTACAGAGACTTATTGGACGCTTTGACCACTGGCAGCAGCCTCAGAAGACCCTCCTCAGAAGCAGAGTATTTCTTCAGGTCAAACACATCCAGGTCTTTCTCTGATGACAACAAGATGAAGGTCAAAGCTGACCACTGAGCAGGAGAGAGCTGGACTGTGGACAGACTTCCTGAACTTAGGTACTGTTGGATCTCCTCCTCTAGAGAACAATCATTCAGCTCATTCAGACAGTGGAACAGATTGATGCTTCTCTCCGGAGACAGGTTCCTCCTGATCACGCTCTTGACGTACTGGACTGTTTCCTGATTGGTGTGCGAGTCGTTTCCTGTGTGTGTCAGCAGGCCTCGTAAGAGAGTCTGATTGGTCTGCAGAGAAAGGCCCAGGAGGAAGCGGAGGAACAAATCCAGGTGCCCATCTGGACTCTGTAATGCCATGTCCACTGCACTTTGGAAGAGGAGTGATAGTTTAGATTTGTCCCTAAATAGATTAGACAACCAGGTTTTTGACTGAAACAGCAGATTGATGCCAGAGTTGGTGAAACTCAGAGAGACGTAAAGAGCAGCCAGAAACTCCTGGACACTCAGATGAACAAAGCAGAACACCTTCTCCTGATACAGCCCTATCTCCTCTTTGAAGATCTGCGTGAACACTCCCGAGTACACGGACGCTGCCGTGATATCAATGCCACACTCCATCAGGTCGGACTCGTAGAAGATCAGGTTGCCTTTCTGTAGCTGCTCAAATGCCAGTTTTCCCAGAGACAAAACCATCTGCCTGCTCCCTGGATTCCAGCGTGGATCCGTCTCAGCTCCTACGTGATACTTGACGGTCCACAGTTTGGCTTGAACCAGCAGGAAGTGGATGTACATCTCAGTCAGGGTCTTGGGCAGCACTCCTCCCTCTCTGGTTTTCAACACATCCTCCAGAACTGTAGCGGTGATCCAGCAGAAGACTGGGATGTGGCACATGATGTGGAGGCTTCGGGATGTCTTAATGTGGGAGGTGATCCTGTTTGCCCGCTCCTCATCTCTGAATCTCTTCCTGAAGTACTCCTCTTTCTGTGGGTCAGTGAACCCTCTGACCTCTGTCACCATGTCCACGCACTCAGGAAGGATCCGGTTGGCTGCTGCAGGTCGTGTGGTTATCCAGAGGCGAGCAGAGGGAAGCAGATTCCCCTGGATGAGGTTTGTCAGCAGCACATCCACTGAGGTGGACTCCATCACGTCAGTCAGGATCTCGTTGTTGTAGAAGTCCAGAGGAAGTCGACACTCATCCAGACCGTCAAAGATGAACACAACCGGGAACTGTTCAAACCTGCAGATCCCTGCGTCTTTGACCTCTCTAAAGAAATGATGAATAAGTTTCACTAAGGTGTATTTTTTCCCCATCAGCAGATTCAGCTCTCTGAAAGTGAATGGAAACATGAAATGTATGTCCTGGTTGGCTTTGCCTTCAGCCCAGTCCAGAGTGAACTTCTGTGTTAGGACTGTTTTCCCGATGCCAGCCACTCCCTTCGTCATCACTGCTCTGATCGGTTCATCTCTTCCAGGTGACGGTTTAAAGATGTCTTTGCATTTGATTGGGGTTTCTGGTCTGGCCTGTTTCCGAGCTGCTGTTTCGATCTGTCTGATCTCATGTTCATCGTTGACCTCTGCAGCCCCCCCCTCTGTGATGTACAGCTCTGTGTAGATCTCATTCAGAAGGGTCGGGATTCCCGTTTTAGCGATTCCCTCGAACAAACACTGGAACTTCTGCTTCAAACTAGATTTGAGTTTTCGTTGGCACACCGCCGGAGATTCTGCACAGACAGAAAACACAAGTAAGGTGATGCTACAAAACATATGGCAACTGCAATCCAAAATATCCCATAACTAGTCAATATCAAATGTATATCGGCATCCCTTTTAAAAATATACACATTTCTAGCACTAATTCCCCACTAATTCCACCATCCTATCCTGGTAAAGCTGTTAATCTTACTGCTCTGCAGAGAGTCGGCCAGCTCCTCCTGCTTGTTTCTCCTCATGAAGTTCAGCACAATGTTCACAAATGCCTCCCTGCTGCTCCTCATACCCTCGTCCTCCTCGCTGTCCATCACCTCCTCTTGCGAACTCAGAATCCTCTGCATCGTCTTCAGCTCCTTCTTCACAAAACTGATGATGTCCTCCTCAAGGAGCTGGAACATGATATTATAAACTTTATTTTCAAAATTAAATTGTCCAAAAGAGCTGTTGTGACTGTAGCAGTTGATTGTACATCTACACACCATGAATACGGAGTCTGGTGGATCGTCCAGGCCACACAGTCTGTGGAAGAAAACACAAATCAGAAACTTTAAATAATAATTTATTCTCAGACTGGTTGACTTTTTGCATATAAGTGACTCCTCATTCTCAGATTATTTAATTGAATAATGGACATGGACAGTATTGAGGCTACGACGCCGGCTTTGTCATTTTTTGTTTCGTTTTTACCTACCATGGCCCTAAAGCGCTGCTGTATTGGGCCATACTGCTTTAATGCTTCCATAATACAAAGTAACTCACTCTGTTTCTGAAGAACGATGTTTTTGAAAACCAAGCGGTGGCTCCATTGACTGGTTGCTCTTCATGGACACACAGCTGGGAACAGGGGAGGCTGCTCTCTCCTGCTGGATCCTGAGACAAGGAAAGATGGTTTCACTTTTTAAAAAATACTTTAATGCTTCCATAGTAAATACACAGACCTCTTTATCGTCCACTCGCATGCATGGAAATATGTCTTTGGCTTCACAGACATACACACTAGGGATGCACAGTGTCGGATTTTTGCCAATATGCTGAGATTTTGGCCAATTGCGATGCCGATACCTATAGAGAGAGAACTGTCTCTTGTAGTAGAATTAACATATTATTATGCCTACAATGCTTTTCAAAAGTAAAACATGCCAGATGTATTTGTATGCATCACATTGACCTGGTATATCAGAGGAAATGTACATTTCTGGACGAAATTTAATTTGAAAGCATTTATCTTCCGATATTAATGCTGTGCGGATATCATCTTGCATCCTTAATGCATACATTTATAAAACTTTACAGACATACACACACACAAACTTCCTCTGCCAGGGGTCAGAGTACATGAGATAAAAACAATAAATAAGTAGTAGGCCTGCAGCTCCACCAGCTGTCGTATAATCTTGCTGGCAGAGTTAAAATGTGACTCACTCCGTTTCAGAAGAACGATGTTTTTGAAAACCAAGCGGCGGCTCCATTGACTGGTTGCTCTTCATGGACACACAGCTGGGAGCAGCGGAGCCTGCTCTGTCCTGCTGGATCCTGAGAGAAAAACAATTGTAAAAAAGAAAGATGGTTTCCCTCTAAAAATAGCTAAAATGCTTAAATAGCACAAAGTAAAAAGTAACTCACTCTGTTCCATAAGAACAATGTTTTTTAAAACCAAGCGGCGGCTCCATTGACTGGTTGCTCTTCATGGACACACAGCTGGGAGCAGGGGAGGCTGCTCTCTCCTGCCGCTGCCCTTGGCTTAAACACAGTTTGATTTTTAATAATAATGTAGGCAAAATGATGCATCTGCAGCGCTCTGACAGTCAGGAACTGTTAAGATCCTTGTCTCACCTCTGAGCTTTGCTCGAGCTGGCATGTTCCCCAGGTGGAGGCACTTTGGAGGAGAGGACTTCCTCGTTCATACTTTCAGAAAGATTCATAGTCGACCTTACACCTACACACACATAAGCACACTGCTTTGTTAGTCACACTGAAACTGAAACTAACCACAACACTAGCTCCAAATAGCCACCAACCAAACTCTGTACCCATTTCTATGCATTTAAAAATAAATACACCAATTCTTACATTTGACTTATTCATTCAACAGTTTAATTATATTTTCTAAACACTTTATCTCCCTGCCTGATGGTCAGCTGCCAGGAATATATATTTTGTTGCCTCAAAACAGTCAATAGAGTGTAAACTACTGCTCACGGAGTTCCTGCAGGAGTCCTAAATGGTAATGATGTGTGGTCTCTACTTCCATCATCAGGAGGTGTTTAGTTTAGTAAATTGCATTTAAGCCACAGTCTACAACCCATCTTCCCAAAGGCTGCAGTGACATTTGCTGTCAACACGACATAGTATTATATCAGACTTAACCTTTGTTACATTAATTAGCTGCAGTCATGCGGAGAAGTATAACCTCCAGTTTAATCCCTGAGGTGATGTAGTTGTATTATAACTATGATGTAGCACCGAATAACGTAATCATTTCCTACTAAATGTAATTTAACCTGATCGAAAATGTAATAAAAGTATTGGGTGTCACATAGGGCACATTAGAGTAAAGTGCACCTAAACTAACAACCACAAGGAGTTAGCAAATTAAGATTCTTCATTCTGCTGCATTATCAGTACTTTAAGTACATTTAGCTGATTATACATATGTACTTTTATTTATTTTATCAATACTTTTTCAACTACGGTGTAAAAGTTTCAACATATTGTGCAACACAGTGCTGTTCTGACAGGAAATGCAGCAGTCCTGCTGTAATACACCGATATTGTAGATTATTAAACACTTTAAAAGTACAGCAAATACAACTGTATCAGTGTTCAATGGGAGCGGTTTTATTTCTGCGGCACCGTTAATGATAAGAGGATATAAAACGCAACACAAAAAGAAGAAGAAAGTCGGATACTTACATTCCCATGGTGAAGATAACTGCGTCACACTGAAGTGAAACTAACCGAAGACGTAATACCGCATAAAGAAAGAAACAGAGGAAATAGTTATTAAATGATTAATCAGTCTTTCACACAAGACAACTACAAACTCCAGCGACACACGTCACCCAGGTGTCTCGGGTAAAGAAAGTTGTCAAGCTGCCCTGAGCTTTCACTGCAGGCAGCCGCGTCCAAACACAGGAGCGTCAAGCTGCGCCAATTCACACTACCCCCTTTCAAAGATCATCCTGGAGGACGTTATCTGGGATGAAAGTATGGCAATTATGTATGAGGTGGGATTTGTTTGTAGTCTGAGAGCAGCTCTGCCTGAAGGTGAAACTCAGGGCAGAAAACTACAGGTTTTGAAGGTGAAAGTTGGGAGGGGCGGTGACTCACCTGAAGCACCTGAGAGGCGACACACCAGCAGACAATGCTTTGGCTGCTATTGAGGTGACGTCAGTGGGCCTAGTTTTTAAATTCAGTATTTTTCTATTTGATTACTTTCAGCCAATTATTTTTAAAAATACAGTCAGTATTTCTCCACCATTTTTGGATTCCAGGTAATTCCACCTTTTTAAAATATATATTTTTTAAAGTTAATATTCTTCTAACTAAAAACAACACCTGAAATGATGAAGCACCGAGAGAACGTATCTAGGAAACTACTTGCTAGTATAAATGTTAACATCATAACATTTATATATATTGTACCTGATGCTTTGTTATAATATAATATATATATATATATATATATATATATATATATATATATATATATATATATTGATTATTGTCAATTAATATTCACTTTAATATCAAAGAAAAGCAGAAATATCTCAATATGTGAGACTGAAAACAGCATTTTCTGACATTTTTGCATTACAATTAGTCAGCTAATCGTTGCAGCTAATGATCATGACACAAATGATCTCTGCCATCAGTACTGATAATAATAATACTGTAAAGACAGATTACTGATACGATTGCAACAAATACAGTCTTAAAAAAGATCGAGTACAGCCAGCACTTCTGCTTTCAGGGTTGTCTCTTCTGCATTTGTTTAATTCCTTAAAAAAATAACTGGATATATTTGACAATCCTGCATGATGCACAGAGAAACTACGTCAGTTTTTTTTCCATCTCTTGCTTCCTATTATATTATTTGCAGTGACTCATTGAAGGGTTTGTCCGTACTGTCGTTTCTCAGAAGGGGATTATTTTCCTTCAGTGAAATGTCAGCCCACAATTTCCTTTTCGTTTATTTGCTTTGTGCAAAAAGAACTTAAAATGAAGTTAATTTAAGTGAAAATGTGAGTCATTGCAGGGCTTTTCATATCATTTAAGCACAGAAACGCAACAGAATTCAACACCTGTTATACTATATATATATGTTTTCTTTGTATTTACCAGCTAGAGTTAGTAGTTAGATTCCAGATTAAGATTTTACACAAAAAACATGTGATCAGTATCTGAAATATGATTCATTATTATAGATTTAAATACCCAAAAATTGTTTATATAAAGTAGAAAAAACAGCAGCACCTCAAGTTCAATAAAAATATTGCTTAGTCTACATGTTCACACATCAAGATCCAATAATGTAATAATATAACACTGACAGGAGTCATTCTTCACTAACTTTTGATTCTTTAATTGCATTTTGTTGGTAAAACTTCTCTTTAAGTATATTTTGAATGCATCCTTTTTGATAAAGCTTATAGTTAGGGCTGGCTCAGGCTTGGCTTGGATCAGCCCCTAGTTATGCTGCTATAGGCTTAGACTGCCGGGGGACACCTCCCTGCTCCCTTCCTTCTCTTCCTCTCTCCTCCCCTCCCTTCCTCTCTCTTCTTCTCCCTCTCTATCTGTATGCATTTATGTAAATGTATGTTACTAACTCATCATCCGGGGCATCATCCCCGGAGTTTCTGTGTCTCATGTGGCAGGTTGCCACTGATAAAGTTTACGTCAGGATCATGAATCGTGGCTGCGCCTGCTGCCCTGGTCCTGCTAGACACCGGGAAGCCTTTTTGACATTATCCTGGATTCATCCAAACTTTCTCTTTTTCAACACAACATAATTTCTGTCAAATGTTGTATTTGTACTATGTTGTTTATCCTGTACACACGACATCTATTGCACGTCTGTCCGTCCTGGGAGAGGGATCCCTCCTCAGTTGCTCTCCCTGAGGTTTCTTCCATTTTCCCCGTTTAATTATGAGGTTTCTTTTAGGAAGTTTTTCCTTGTGCGATGCGAGGGTCTAAGGACAGAGGGTGTAAGGACAGAGGGTCTAAGGACAGAGGGTCTAAGGACAGAGGGTCTAAGGACAGAGGGTCTAAAGATAGAGGGTCTAAAGACAGAGGGTGTTGTGTGCTGTACAGTCTTTGTTTACAGACATGCAGAAGGTCACTTAAGGACGCAGGTATCACATGCAGCTGCAGCTCTCAGGCAACAGAACAACCAATGCATGAGGGAAACTCTTCTGCACACTAATGAGCCGCAGCTGTGCCGGCAGCTGGCTGATGGCATGAACATGAATTTACTGTACGGATATCTAAAAACACGCACCTCAGAACGCCACTCACAATTTCCACACAGGTTTATTCAATGAGATGCAGCATTTTAAAAATGTTGCTCACACACACAAGGAGAAAAACAGATAATACAAATCTTACTGCATTTGTTATGGCACATGAAAATGTCTCTATATTCTCCACTTATAGACGTTTGAAGTTTCACTGTCGTGATTGCATCGTCTCCACTGTAAGCTAGCTGCAGTGCATTTACTGTTCTGGAATAAACAAATAAAAAGCAACAGTGCATCGACAAACACTTATGGCTGAATCCTATCCAGATATGTGGACGCAAATTAGTTTGCTTGCTTTGTGCACAAACTTTAAATCAGAGAAGCATTACACACCCTTGTGTAGTGTTTGCACATTTGCTGGATATATATGGAAATGTTATTATTCTTTGTGAAAGCATTCACGTCACACATTATACTAGAAAATGCACGGTTTATAAAAAATAAATATCCCTT
Organism: Cottoperca gobio; assembly: GCF_900634415.1. Lineage (NCBI taxonomy): Eukaryota > Metazoa > Chordata > Actinopteri > Perciformes > Bovichtidae > Cottoperca > Cottoperca gobio. The sequence goes on along the minus strand of NC_041356.1, from coordinate 11,310,012 downwards.
TGTTACTGCTAAAAATATGATTTGAAAACATCTTCCCATGTAGGACAGTCACAACATAAAAAAAGCTATTACTGAAGTGCTATGGGTTACAGATAACATCAGTGTAAAGAAATAGAAGTTAAAAACACACATTTCCTAAACAATAACTCGTGTTTATCTTGCTCTTGGACGCTGAAATGTGTTGATGACTGCACCAAAACTCAACCGAGTATTACAAATTACTCCATTTTCCACTCCAGCACCGACCTACACTGTATATAAAAAGTACATTTTTTAAACCACCTTGTTTGGAAACATTATTAACACCGCTCTCGTACTTGAGTTGTAAATATGGTAAGTTGATATTTGAAAGATTCTTGGCAGACAGGAAGACGAGAACGACTTCCTCACTTACACCATTCTTTGTAGTCGTTCAGACGTAACTTCTACGTATGATCACAGTACGTATGATTTCCCTTTTATGGACATATGGAGAGTGAGAGGGTTTGCTGTGTGACAAATCTTGCTAGATGTATTTGTTAAAAATGTCTTGTCTTTCTAGAATTAGCCTCAACATGTGGCTCTAGTGTGTTACCATTATATTTCTCCATATTTGTGTCCAATATGGCTGCCGGCAGGTGTGTTACTGTAAGTATCCTGAGCTCAACTGAGGTTCAACACGTGGGATAATCCTGTATAGCACCATATAGGAGTGGTTAACAAACATAAAGTAATTATTCATAAGAAAAACACTTATTTACAATAGACAGGAAAGTACGTGTGGACAAAGGCATGGCTGACTGCGTTGGGATTTGTCCAGTGTCGTGTGTGTGTGTGTGTGTGTGTGTGTGTGTGTGTGTGTGTGTGCATGTATGTGTGCGTCTATCTCTTGGCGTGGGTGATGTAGCTGTTCTCGATGCACAGCACGACGTATGAGCTGGAGCAGCTGCTGGAGCTCTGCTGGAGCAGATTGCCGTTCTGCAGCGACGAAGCCATGCCGGTCAGCGCGCGGTCACCCACACGCCACCCCTCGCAGAAGCTGTCGACATGCCCCTGCCCGGAGACCGTTGACCCGTGCCACATCATCTTCTCTGGCCTGGGGTCAAACAAAAGGGCGGCGTGAATAGAGGACGCTTTGGAGAGTCTTTCTCCATGTTTATTGCTTTATTTTCAGTCTATATGATTGTGTTATGTATTTATAGGTTGTTTGGGGCTCACCATGTGCTGTCACTGAGAACATCTTTGCCATCAAAGGAGTAGATCGGCACGTTGTCCTTCATCCTGCCGTCATTGAAGAGAGCATCCCAGCTGTCAAACAGAACCTCGTCCTGACAAAGATGAGAACACAATAAGTACAAAGATCTGGTGAAGGCTATCCAGAAACGTTTTGAGTTGAGCACATATTTTAAATACTGCATCTATCATGTTCATTTAGTTGTGGGAAGCCAAAATTGTGACTGCGATAAATATTTGAATAATTGTGCAGCTCTAGTTTCCGGCTGTTTCCAGTAAGCTACGCTAACCGGCTGCTGGTTGTAGCTTCATGTTTACCGTGCAGACATGAGATCTTCTTATGTGACTCTTTTCCCCAAAACTATTCCTTTAAATGTTTGAAAAACCTCTGTTGGCTACCTTCAGGTTGACTATTGGCATGCGGTCCCTGTCGGCCCTTCGGACGATGCTGTGCAGATCCTGGAGTTTGGCGGACAGGAAGGCCCGGAAAGTTCCCTTCATCCCGATGGCCTGAGCCTGAGTGAAGCACAGGTAGTCGGCGCCGCGGATGCCACGCATGGCGCCGCTGTGAGGGCTGTTCAGGGCGATGATGTGGAGCTGCGGGAACACCAACATGCTCAGTAGTAATATTTACTATCACAATAGAACCTATAGCAGAGGTGTGAGTGTGACCTCTCTTACCCCTGGACCTGAGGAATGATGGTGGACCGGAGTCTGGGGCACAGGAGGAGGTGGTCTTCGTTGAGGAGTGACTGGGTAGCGGGTGTCCGGGTACGCAGGGTGTTCCTGGGCCGTATTGACAGAAAACCTACCGTCTGGTTGATTTAACCGGTCTGAGTAACTTGGAAACCTGGGATCTGTGGGTGCTGGGACCCGAGGGTCCGGCTGATACCGTGGGTCAGGTTGGTATCTGGGGTCGGGGTGGGTTGGGTATCTGGGGTCAGGGTGGGTTGGGTATCTGGGATCAGGGTGGGTTGGGTATCTGGGATCAGGGTGGGTTGGGTATCTGGGGTCAGGGTTCGACGGGTACTGAGGGTCCTGGTGTGTCGGGTGGTGCGGCTCCGGGCGTGATTGATGGCCAGAGTCAGGGTGCACCGGACTCTCAGCTGGCCTGTGGGAGTCGTGTGTGTCGGTGTTGGTGTTGGTGTGGTGGTCTGGGTAGAAAGGCACGACTGGTGGGGGCTCCACAGCTGCAACCTCATTACCCTGAAAACAATGTGCAGGATATGCATTAAAACTGGGTGCATTACATGTTCTGAAGAAGAGAAGAAAGGACAAAATGACACTTACATCCTCAATGGGCAACGCAATGTAGCTCCCGAGCTGCAAAAATAAAGGAGACGACGGCATGAATATACATTTATGTCTCGTGCCGATAAAAAGAAAAGAAAAGATAAAACACTTTACCTGGACCTGACGAATTCCACCTCGGACCCGTAAGTAAAGATCCGTTTGATCCATAACGTACACCAGAGAGCCCTCAGGTTGTCTTCTAGCGGTGGCTGCCATGGTATCATAAGACCTCAACACTGTCACCTACAAACACAAAAACACTCTTAAAGTAAACAAAGCTGCTGCAGTCACAGTGGTATGTGTATTTCATGATGTATTTTTAGATAATAAGCAGAGAATCTGACAGTGTGAACAATTTTTCTCACCCCTGAGGAGTGTCCAGGTATTCCAGGCACTCCAGGTGGTCCCGGGGGTCCAGGAATATTGATAGCTGTCATTCAAAGGGGGGGGGGGGGGGTCATATGATAGAACTCAGACTTCATCTCAGTGGTGGGTAGATTAAAGTACTAAGTACGGTACTACTAATAAAATTGATGGTGTATATCTGGGTGTGTTTATGATCATAACTCACTCTGTGTGCCTCTGTAAGATCCAGGTATGGATTCTCCTGGAGGTCCGGGCGGCCCTGGTGGTCCAGCTTGACCATCATAGCCTCTTCCTGGTTGACCAGAGGGCCCCTCAGGTCCTGGAGGGCCAACGATGGAGTCGCCTCTTGGGCCCTGATGGGACAAGGTCAGAAGATAATTCAGATTTGGATTTATTTGAGTATAACCTGACTGTAAAGCGTTATGTTTTTGACAGCGGGATCTTACAGGAGGTCCAGGCACTCCGGTTCCGCTCCCTCCATATCGGGGGTCATAATATCCTCCGGCCGGTTCTCCTTTCTCTCCTTTGAAGCCCGGACTGCCCGTTTCACCTTTCAACTCATTCTGAAACATCATTTAGAAACATCCAAGACGTATGAACAACAATCATAATGACGCTACTAGTGTAACCATGAACAGATGTGAGACTGACCCGTAACGTGTAGATGTCCAAGGTGGACCCGGCTCCTGCATCAGAAACAAGAACGCTTTGAATTTGTCTACACACTGAAAACATGAAACATGTACTTGTGCACAGAGAGTGGTGCTACCTGAGATATCAAGTGTGCCTGATGGTCCACGATCCCCTTTCTCTCCTTTAACCGCTTTGAACAAGAAGCACAGCAGCGATGTGTTAATGTTTAAGTGTTTGTTGCTTTGGTAATACGCTTTATTGCCGAGAGTTAGATAAGAAGACTGATATTTCTTTAACTCTCGTAACAAAGCAAATCAATCTCCAGAATCAGTCGTGACAAACATGAAGTGAATTTACCAGGATAATGTCTGGAATAATCGTCCAATCCCTGAAATTAAAAAGAAGATTATAATTTAGTAGCAACATTTAAATGACTTAAAAAGCGTAAATGATATATGTTAATCTACTAATCCCACTTCCCACACGCAGTCGACTATAACGACGTTATCTTATATGAAGAACTATCATTTTTAATAATAAATAGTCATGGATTAAGGTACCATGATATATTTCTACGTTCTACGCGTTATACATACATTTCAGAAGTGACAGACAAAACCATTGTGTGTGTGTGGCTGGTAGAAATGAAAACACACTAAATGTTTGCGTCTGGACTCACTGTGCGCGTATCGATAGGAAAAGAAGGTCCGGGAGGTCCAGGGGGGCCCGGTGCACCTGGAGCGCCCTGGGACACAACAACAAACATGGGTCACTGTGTCCTGATGGGACTGAAATTCAGACTCTGTTGACTTTTAAATAAGAGAAAATGTGTGACACTCACGGGGTAACCAGCTCCATATCCAGAGCTCGAGTCTCCCTTCTCCCCTCTGGCGCCGTTCAGGCCCGGTCGCCCCTACGACAAAACTCAGCGTTCAGATTCATATTGAACCCTTTTGACAACAAGATGTGTAAAAATGAAACCTTTAAACCTCAGCTTTATATTTGTTAATCAACTTATTTGTATATAGTTTTAAATAGTGTATGACTTTGAATTAACTCCTTTGACTGTCCGACATCTTTGTTTTTGTAAATTTAGTTCATACCAACTTTTTACTTTACATTTCTCTAAGTTTGACAGCATCCAAGTCTATAATATTAGTTTATATATTATGAAAGTCTACTCACCGGTCTACCTGGAAACCCGATCTCTCCCTTTTGGCCTTCAGTACCATAAGGACCCTGGAGGAAAGAAAAGGTTTGTTACTTGTTATATAATCTCAGCAAAACATTTAAAACATGGTGAATAAGAATATGGTACGCACAGGAGGTCCCACAGGACCGGGGGGTCCACTGTCGCCCTGTAACAGAATACACATGTAAACACTGACATTTTAGGAATGAATCATTTAGACATTTAAGTTCATTTAAGCAGGGCAGAACGTAAACTAGAGCTGTGATGCAGAAATGTGAATGCATCGTCGTTATAAAGGTTTTTACCGGCTGTCCTCCCAGACCACCGATGTACTGCGGTCTCCCGTCAGACCCCATGATGACGCCCGGCTCGCCTTTCTCCCCCTGAACAAAACAACACATTTAAAACCAACACTGGAGCAAATGAAAGGTAATTTTCTTAACATGGCTGTTCATGCATGGCTGTTTTATGTAAATACAACTGCAATAGGACAAATCTGTCTTTGCAGTGTACGATGTTGCAACAAAAAAGAAAATTCAACGCTGAATTAATGAAATAAAAAGTGGATTATCTTACTTTAGCTGCATATCCTGGAAGACCTGAGTCTCCCCTTTCGCCTTTTGGTCCAGAGGGCCCCTAAACGAAAACATTTAATACACTTTAATACATTTTCACATACATTGATTGGACTTTTCCAAACTGCGTGATAATGACAGAGATACATACTGGGAATCCTGCTCGACCCGGAATACTGACTCCTCCCTAAAGAAGAGAGAGCGAGGACACGTGACGCAAACAAACAAATACACAGCAAACGTGTTAAAGTAACTTTAGTGCGGTTAGGGGACACTCACCTGCCACCCTTCGTTCCAATATACTTCATTAGACTACAGCAAGACAAAGTTAGTTAGTGTGGAGGTGAACACACAACTCAGCAGGCAGTGACTGTTAGTAAAATATGAGTAACTTTATGAAAAGGCAGGCGTTCATGTGAGGCTTCAGTTAATTTGATATTTAATCTCCACGTTAACGACGGACTCACATCGCTTGTCTGGTGGGTGACTTGTCCTGGAGGTCCGGGAGGCCCTGGAGGTCCAGGTGGCCCGCCATCTCGCCCTGGCAGACCCTACATAGTGACATACGAGAAAATACAAAGTATTTTTAAGTTTATGAGCAAATACCTGCAACACACAGCAGCTGAGCTAATTAGCACGTTAGCATGCTAACACTAAACCAAGAAGGTGAATATGGTGACAGCATGTTAGCATAGCTTCAGTACGAAGGATAAAGAGAAACAATAAGAGAGACGTTCCTGCATGAGGCCCATTGTTTTGTTTATTTTGCACATGACTCACCAAATCTCCTCTCAGTCCTTTGTCTCCCTTTTCACCCTAAAAATAAACACAATCAGTTATAATTAATGAAAACAAGCGAGTGCAAAACTGCAACATGTGTGTCTGAAGAGGCTAGTGGTGCAGTACTTACATGTTACATAGCATACAAAAACAACAAATCCCAGAATTCATCTGGCCTCCTACCGACTGTCCGGGGAACCCGTCGAGACCTGGTATCCCGGGATGTCCTCGTGGTCCCTCCGATCCTTTGTCTCCATAATTACCTGGCAAACCGGACTTACCCTGGAAACCATGAATGAGACATCAGTAATACTCACACAGTCAGAAAAGTATTATTTTATCTTATTTTTTAGATACAACTTGCATTGATTTATACCAAGAATATCCCTCCATTAATAATAATAATAATAATAATAATACTTGGTGTAGTTCAGAGAACATAAAAGACACTTACAGGTAGACCTGCAATACCAGGTGGACCCTGGAAGACAGAAAACATGGAAACATGAAGCAGGGCATCGACTGTAAAGAGAAGGTTTCACTTCCTGTGTGTGTGCGATCGGCTACCTGAGGTCCAGGTGGGCCGTTGAGTCCAGGTGAGCCGTTGTTCACCTCGTAATCACCCTGGTTACCCTGTGAGGAGAGAGGGGAGAGAAGGAATATTTAGTGGGCGTCAGTGTTGTTTTTGTCGAGGGGGGAAAGGGGCTTAACAAACCTAAATCACTAAATGCTCAAGATTGTGAATGAACCTCTGTGCATGCACCTGCATGTGTTTAAGCTCTACTCACATAACCCCCGCGGTACGAAGGCCCCGGTGGCCCAGGGGGTCCGGCAGGTCCAACGGGTCCCATGGGACCTGGAAGCCCTGCCAGCCCACTCTCTCCTGATATACCCGTCTGTCCAAGGTCACCCTGAGCACCCTAAGGTGAGAAGGACAGGTAGACATGTTAGGAAATGAATGCAACGGCAACAATAAGTGAGGAAAGGGGATGCCAAAAGAGACGACATGCGAGAGACATGTGCAGAAAGATATACGTTAGAAGTCTTACCAATAAACAGAAACTTTAAGATGTCTGCACCTCATATTAAAGACATATAGCTTGAAGGCTGTGGTTTAGGTTTAAGAAACTGTCATATTTACGGCGACATGAGGGTAACAATGATATGAAGTGGTGAAATAGGAAGACAAACACCAAAGCAGAGACCCCCCCAGTACCTGCGACCCATTACACACCGTAGAGGATGGAGCAAAGTAAGAAAACAGGCCCGTGAAAAAGTTGGAGTCTTGCGAAATTTGCTGGAGGAAGGCAACAAACAGGAAGGAGAGAATCTATCTGGATGCACCCGCCACACATTTCTCATTTTGATTTCAAGTTCAAGAGCAAAAACTTTATTTATAACATTCATTCACCTTTTCTCCAGCTGCTCCCGGAAGACCGAGATCACCACCGTCACCCTGCAGGGGAAAGATATTTGCATTGTGATGAAAAAACAAAATGAAAAACAAAATGTTTTATTTGTAACCTGTGAGAAATATTGTTTAATCTCACTTTGACTCCTCCAGAACCTGGTTGACCCGGTCTGCCAGAGGGACCAGGAGGGCCCTGAAACAGCAGGATACGTAGAAACATTCAGAGTTTTTACATTTTAGATGCTAGAACAATACATTTCTTTTGACAATCTATTATTTTTAATACAAAGAACAAAGATGGACTTCCTGTTTTCACTATAAAGTGTTTTTATCAGTTCAGAATTTCAAAATAAAGGTGGATCTTAAAGATGATATGTATCGATTCTTTTCATTTTGCATCGATCTGGTTACACGTCTACAAACAATCGATCATCAATAAAGTTGTCGATTCATTTTCTGACAATTAACTAATCGATTAAAAACCGTATCATGCCACTCACCGGCAGGCCGGGGATTCCGTCCTGTCCAGGCGGTCCAGGAGGTCCGAAAGCTACGGGGCCATTTTCCCCGAGTGCCACCGAGATCCCAGGAGGACCGGGAGGTCCTGGGAGACCCGGAGGACCGCTGGCACCCTGGATAACAAAACACAAACTCGTTATGTTTGTATGTATTATATAAAAACTCAACTTCCAATTTGAACGATCATCAACTTACCCGGATTTTGTTCACGTCTGGGAATCCTGAGCCCTCCATGTCAAAGAACGTCTGTCAGCACATAATGAAACACAGTGAACAAGTCTGCAAACAGTAAAGAAAGGAAAGCGTGTTTGAAGAGTGCACGTACCGGGCGGTCCCCGGTGCCAGCGCCAGGAAGGCCCGGTGGACCCGGGGGGCCTCTGGGTCCTGGTTGACCGTCACCAAGCTCACCCTGGAAGTATCACACATTATCACGATAAAGAAATCCTTGTAACTTAATGTAATAGTAGTTTAAGAACAACCTTTTGGCCTTTAGCACCAGCAGTTCCTGGGTTTCCTGGGGAACCTTGAGGCCCAGCGGGACCCTGGAAACAGGAGCAAAGCAACTACATGATACTGCCAGTTTCTTCGTTTTCTAGAAAAGTCCAAACCTAATTCTGATTTCACAGAAACATCTCAATCTGTTCAATAATAACAAAGACGCTTACAGCTTTCCCATCCTCTCCTGGATCTCCCTGAAGGAAGAAGAACAATCAGTGAGTCACATTAAGATGAAGAAAACGAACGTTTGTGGACAATCAAGAGTTTACTCACAGGCTCTCCATCGGTTCCTGCAGGTCCTGCAGCCCCATTTGACCCCGCTGGTCCCGTCGGTCCGGGGGGTCCAGACACCTGCTGCACGACGGAGCCGTCCCCGAGTCGAACCACCTCGGCTGCAGGACCGGGGGGACCAGGGAGCCCGGGAGGCCCCTGAGACCCACGCTCTCCTTTATTGCCAGAGTATCCGAAGCCGGAACTGCCCTGATGAGGAGGAAGGGAAAGTCCGATTCAGATGAATATGTTGTGATGAAGTTTGAGAACAAAGCTAGTAAGTGGACCTCCAGTTGGGATTTCTGTGTCAAAATGATGAAGTTCATGTTTTATCTGGTTTTGTGAGAGCGTGTGTACGAGCTGATGGTCTCCTCATATTTAATATGATGAAGTGTACATACCTTTACACCTTTATCTCCCTGAAATAAAGACAAAAAGACAAATATTAAGCAGAAGTTTTGGATGCAGCTGATCGTGCAGTCGTGCAGAAAGCGATGTTTCTACCTTCTGTGCGTCACCCTGAGAGGAGGAGCCAGAGCTGGAGCCGGAGGAGCCGGAGCTGGAGCCGGAGGAGCCGGAGCTGGAGCCGGAATCTCCCTTCGGCCCTGCAGGGCCCCTGTCCCCCGTTGAGCCTTGCGATCCTCTGTCACCTTTCTCACCTTTAGCACCGTCGGCACCTGAAGGACGGGTCACAATAAATAAATTAGGAACAACTGGACTCACGCAGAGGACGCTACTTCGCTCCACTTGCAGATGCATGCTCACAACAAAAGCAAACACACATGCTGACCTAAATTACTAAAATACTAACAGTGATCTGTATTGTAAAATTACTCCGACACTGATCCACCACCAAAATGCAAAAGTACCTATTTATGAGAAACATTAAAGAGTCAAACAGCAATTAATACAATTACACAGCACAAACAAAGCATCACATATAAAAACCAAACAAGTCTGTCATGAAAGAAAGAGAGAAATGAAGAATAGATGATGTGTTTTTGTCTCAGTGGTCTTACGCCACCTAGTGGAGCTGATGAGACATGTGAAGCAGTGCAGCACCTTGTTAACACATCACTGAGAACCTTATAGTTAAAACTATATTCGATTTCATTTGGTTAATATTTCATGGGTTATTAATGGATTGTGGTAGGTTCCTATACTTAGCAGGGACGGCAGATTACCTATATGCCAAGATTGTGGATGCATTAAGTGATTAAAGTGAGAATAATGATGATTTATTGTATCCTTAGTTTACACATGTGTTCTGATGTGTAATATTACGTTTTAATTTTCATGTTCAGTTTATACATGTTGATGCCCATTTCCAGACATGCAAATGTAGATAGCTAAATAAATGGAGAGGTAATATTAATAAATATTAAGTAAAAAAGACTTATAAATAACAATAATTATATCAGCATTATTATTATTATTATTATTATTATTATTATTAATAAACATCATTAATATTATTATTATCATTAATAATAATAATAATAATAATAATAAACAACAACAATAATACTAATAAACAACAACATTAATAATATTAATAATAATAATAATAATAATAATAAACAACATTATTATTATTAATAATATAATAAACAACATTAATAATAATAATAATAATAATAATAATAATAATAATAATAATATATTAAATACAATAAAAAATTGAGATAAAATTGTAGTTTTTTAAATGATCTGTCCTGGAATATAACATCGCCCCATGTTTGCTGTGATCATTTAAGAATCTGCAACATTAGCGGTAAGCACAATATCATCTGAAATAAGGAGGCTCTTAAAAAATGTAATTTTGAAACAGGGCCTCAAAACAAAGCAGGACTCTTCTTCAGGAGTTATAATGTCAGGGGACGTTGTGCTTTGTATTAAACAGAAGAGTAGAATTTGACAGCTGGAGAACAACTCATGTTGAGCCACAAACAACAACACACCTACATGCTCACAGCTCCAACATAATGAGAAACGACACAGCGCTCATCTGTGATAGGATGTTGATTAGGACACAATGCTAATCTTAATCTGCACTTCTGCAAGGCGTGACCCGATCCTACTGCCCCCAGCGACCCACCTTCTGGGCTGCTGACATCTAAAGTCAACACAAACACTTTGCTTGTCGCCTGCAACATTTTAAAGCCTTGGAGTCACTTATTTAAAGTGACAGCACCAAACCAAAAATGCTCCACTTCTTCAACTATCCACCTGGGGGAGCTAAAGAGTTTTAAATCTCACCAGCATGTTTAAACCCAGCAGCAAAACCCCCCCCCCCATACTCTCAGGTCCAGACAAGCAGCCTGATGCACATACTTCAGGGTAAAAGCGCAGCGTTGAGTTGGCAGTGGCTGCTGTATGATTAAAAGCTTCCATTACACTTTTACACAATGTGATGTCTTGGCAGCCGATGATGATGGTGATGAAGAGCTTTACCTGTTTCTTTGAGTCTGGTTCCCTCTGAGGATATCAGAGGGGGGGCAGGTACCGGCCGCAAGGAAGTAGGCGTGGTCTGGAAACAGAACAGTTTTAAATATCAGCATAAATTACCAAACTTTAACACGCTTATTTTGAATTAAAGGCTAAATGATCAGCGTTTATATTGCAGTTACATGACAGGTGTGTTGGGGTGCAGTGAGGCGATAGATTCATTCTCATGTTGTGTGTTCTCACGTGAGAAGACAAACTGACCTTCACGGTGTGTCCCGTCCTGTCGCCTTCCCCACTGCCATAGTCCCCAGAGGCCTGCGAGGCAGAGAGAGAAAGATGTTACGCACAAAAGCATTCAGACACTTCGAATAAAGATATTGACGAAATACTCACAGCGTCAGAGTCGTCCTCGTCGTCACACAGACGCTCAGCTGCCCGATGGTTTCCCACCACTTTCAGATCTGCAATCTCGCCCTAAAAACACCAAATGGTTTGCAGTCATGACATTAGCTTCCTCTGAAATCTCCAAAGGGATATAAAATATGAGAAATGACTCAGAGTATTGTGTCAGCTGCCTCTCTGTCTGCGAAGGATCTTCTTAAATCCTCTACCAGGGATCGTTTTCTGGCTCTTAAAAACGATGCAGACAGTTTGGAGTCAAGGTGGACTTTATGACGTCTTACAAGAGAGAATATTCTCCTAAGGGACCCGTTTGTGTGCCAGCTCAGAATAAAACACAACTGCAGAAGAGTTTTATCATGTATCATATCGATTTCTTATATGCCATGTGACCGTCACATGTGGTCACTGACTGGCAGCTGAAAGGTCAGAGGTCAAAAAGGTGAGAGGGGTGAAGTAATATATTTACAAGAGCGAGGAGGGTTAAGTCTGCCCTTCCTCCCTGCCTAACCCAAACACAAACCTGCCGTGAGGTGCCACAGGGAGATATTAAAGAGGGATCTGACCCCACCAAGAGGTCAGACACACACACACACACACACCTGCTCTTGTAGCACACAGTGAATGACTTTTCCCAGTCCTGTGGGGGACATTTGGAGGAGATTCTTTGCTGTTTTTCATTAATTTCTGTCAACATGTGATGAGCAAACATCTCTTCAACACTTGAGCATTTCCTCTGCTGGCACCCTGGAGTTTATCTTTTCCAAATGTTAGTGTGCACCTCTATAATACAGACTTTACAGAACATGTCATCAAGTTGTGAAGATAAAAGAACCATAAATGTTTTACGTACGGACTCAGATATACGACTCAACTGAATCATCCGGTTTCAGTTGGTATTCAAACATTACCTCGAACTTGTCAGCGTCGGCTCCTCCTGCCTGCCCCACAAAGATCCCCGCCCCCGTGTCGAGCTCCATGGGATCCGGGGAACGCTCAAACTTCACCACCTGTGGCTCGGAGTCGCAGCCCTGGTAGAAGGTGACCTGCTCATCGAAGACCGACAGCGCGAAGCGACTCCAGTTGTCCACCATGCTCGGCACGTCAAAGCTGGCCGCCAGATACGAAGTGTCGGAGTCGGGCTCGGTGTAGAAGAACTGCACGCTCTGACGGCCGGACCGCCACGCACTGAGCTTGACGCCGATGTACATGATCTTCTGAGACCCGTCGGTGATGGAGAAGAGGACGGAGGCGGCGGGCGTGGTGGGCTTGATGTGGAAGAGGAGGGAGAAGTGGCGGTGGAAAGGGTTGGGGATGTGGGCTAGAGCCGGCTGGCCCGACACCGCTGCCCGGTTGAAGACGTAGGCGGTCCCCCCCCCTGGCCCGTAGACCCTGGTGATGTCATCTGGTGGAGGGTCTCCGATCAGCTGGAGCAAAGAGATGCCGTCCTCCTCTGCAGGAAGGGGAGACACAGCACATTAAGATCTTCTAATGCAACTTTCAATACAGAAATGAAGAGAGCAAATATGAGATGTTTCCTGCACAAAAACTACTTTCAATACAGGACGTATTCGTTACTATTCCCCCCATAAAGGTTGCATTTAGAGGAGTTTATGAGGTGCACTTGAAGGCAGCACGAGTTCCAAAGACAGGCATGGTTTGAAGCACAGAAATGATCAGCAAATCACACATTCTTTGGAGGTAAAATGTTAATGTTTTAGTGCTCGGAGCAGTCTATGGGAAGACATTGTAACTCCAGGAGTTATTATTATGGTCTCTTATTGTGCTTCAATTAAGTTGTTTCTTCCGATTTAAGATTCTTTTTTTTACAGGACGAAATACAAGTTAGGATGTGTTAAAACGTGTTTTCACTGCAGGAAGCAGAGTTAGGAAACTGCTTTCCTCACCGACTCAACCGATCCATGACGAGTGCCCCTGGAACAATAAACACTAAACCACAGTGACCCCCCAGGTCAAGATGCAGACCGCAGATTAGTGCTCGCTGTACAGTGGGCTTGTAAAATGGAAAAAGTGGCTCAGAGAGTTTTTCGGATTCCAGTTTCTACGTTTGATGCAGCGAGACCAGGGATCAAATTAACGGGAAAAAACTGCTGATGTTTCAGTTCCCATAGATTCAAACAGCCCAAGAGACCAACGCAGTACATTCCCATAAATCGACATCACAAGGGAAAACGCGTTCAGGCCTGGCGGACACCAGTGATCTCCTGAGGACGGCCTGTCAACGCAGATTCATGAGCGAACACGACCAGAAGTACAATGTGTGCGTTAAAAGGGTCAAAGGTCAGAGATCGTGGGGGTTTCCCATAGTTTATTATTGATGTAAATACATCTTAAGTAATGTGTTCAGTCGAAGAAAGTGAAGGAAGCTGTAACTCTGACAAAGACCAGCTTGAGTTGGGAGATGCCTCCGACCTGAGAAGCTCATGATGGCGGTACACACTTTCATTATTGCACCAGTCAAGTATGAAACAGAAAATAAAAGCATTTTGTTACTAAACTCGCCTAAAAAAGGAGAATTACAAGATCAACTGTGACTCTCTGTGAGTCTTTCAAATGATAATTTAACAATATTTATTCCTTATTGATTAATCTGATGAGTATTTTCTCATTTAAAAGACAATCAAAACTTCCCAGAGCCCAAGGCGACAGTAGAAAACCCAAATATATTAAAATAAAGATACCATGTGACAAATAAAGAAGTAAATTTAAAACATTTAAAGCATTTTTCATAAAAATGTTTGGAGCAATTCATTGGTTTTGAAAATTTGTTTCAGATTAATTTTCTGTCGATCAGCTGATCGTTTCAGCCGTAAAGTGGGACAGCAGATTAAGAAAAAGCAATTCTCTTAAATGCAGGACTGACATTTTCTTTAAAGTTTAAATGTTTCAACAGGATATGACGTCATCATTTTGGTCCGTCTGCAAACCTTCTCACACTCCTCCATGGAGAGTTGTTTATGGGACAACCAGCTCATAACCAACTGCACATCTGCACTCACCAACCCAACGCTGGCAGGGAGTAAAACACATGTTCACACACACACACACACACACACACACACACACACAGTCCTCGCTTCATGAATGGTGGTGTTATGTTGTGTCGCCCTGCACAGCTAAACCTGGATCCTGTGGGATTTCATCCAATTGGAGCTCGAGCAGGACGCGCCGGGTGGTCAGCTTCCCACTGAGGGCACCTGCTATTGGTTAATCTCACAGTGACACAGCTGCTGCAGCTGTTGCACAAGTCAGGTGGGTTAAATGCATGTAGAAAATAACTGATAAGGACATTTCATCTGCTGCAGCAGCATGTCAATCTGTTTTTAAGATCCTGTTTCACTTCATGCGATAAACATTCACATCTGGTTGTCCAGTCCAACCACAGCTCTCCCACTGAAGCATGTCTGCAAACTACTCGTTTATCATTTAGCTGCAGCGAGCTGCAATCTCTTTCTCAGGCTCTGAATGTATTTGAACCAAAATGCAAAGAAAGCAAAATGACTAACAGGAAATGGACGATGCTTTTCAAGCTGGATCATTTCAAAAAGACTTTATTTCCATTAGTCCAGCAGGTAATGCTACAGAATATATTAGATTTTAGTCACTACAGTGCATCCATCTTGGTGGTTACTGTTTCTTTAACTTGGATGTTCTCCAGAGGGCAGAAGGAAGCTGGCATGACCCCCAAATGTGTGACCTGTGAAACAATCATGTTAACCCTGCTGATGGCTCCATGCCCTGCTTCTGTCTCCTCCCTTTCTTCATGCTAACATGGCCCATTGTCTGCAGGAACAACATACAGCAATGCTTCACAGCCCTGCAGGCATTGATAAATAAAAAAAATGACCTCATGTATTCTGTTACAGAGGATTACTAAGTGCCATGTCTGTATTGTCCGACATTTAACCCCGGAGAAATTCAATGCCTGTTTTACCGTGTGAAGAATGGAAAGATATTGCCAGTGAAGCCACAGACAGATGGAGGCAGAGGAAGGAAATGCGTGTCAGATGTCCATGGGAAAGTGCACCATGAGGGACACTAGGATGAAGCACACAGGCTGAATCAGTCCCAAACGTCTGCACGGACACTACATGCCACTTAAAAATGTCATTGTGGGATTCCTCCAGAAGTTTAGGAGAGTACAGTGCCTCCCGAGGGGGAAGAAGAGCAGCTTCCAGAGGCACACAACTACTTTTAAAAACTGTGCATCCCTTGGAGTCTTTTTGAATTGATCAAACAAAGTGATGACTCAGATTGTATGCTGATGATTCATTCCACTATTGTTGGGACAGATGGTGGGACTCGTGGGACAAAAGCAATGTTGCTGTAGCGAATGAGTTGCATGAGCTGCAAAGATTAATCGATTAGTCGTCAACTACTAAATAAATTGGGAACTATTTTGATAATCAAATCATTGGTTTGAGTATTTCTCGGATTTCAGCTTCAGAAATGTGAAGATGTTCTAGTTTCTTTGCTCCTCTAAGAAATTATCTGAATATAGTTGAGTTGTGGACAAAACAAGACATTTGAGTCATCTTGGACTTTGGGAAAAACATGTAATAACAACAGCGGCAGTATGTCAAACAAGCAAAGAGCTTCCTCCGCTCAAAACCAGCAGAATATCGTGTGCAACAGTCAGAATTTGGATTTTCAACACGACCAACTTGATGAAATACTTGCAGAAGCATCATGCCGAGAAATATAATTCCATCCAGACGGCTTTTTTTTGGACGACCCTTTATGGGGTTTAAAGTATGAACAGTACATGCTGTACTGAGGAAATTAGCAGTTCCACATCTGGACAAGCAAGTTTTCCTTTTCAAATACTTGGAACTTGCTGCAGCAGGGAGTTTTTCTGCTGATATATGATGTGTACTATGCGATTACTGAATCTGAGCGCAGACTTGATAGAAAGAAACTTTACAAAACAATGCCAGAAACATGCAAGTGGCATAGAACGTAACGGATTGCTATTGCTCATTTCTCGTCTATAATTACACAAAAAACATTTCTTTCTATTCTGTGAGAGCAAACGTTTAGTTTGTTGCATGCAAAAGGTTAAAGAACATTGCACGATTATCAAATTATGCTTCAACCAGAGCTTTTTTTACTTTAGCGCTGAAAGCTGGGTCCATATTTGGAAAAGTAAGCACTGCAACAACAAGATAATTTAATTGTCTAATGATAAACTACAAAGGAATGTGAGATATGCATGCAGTCCAGTCGGTCCTGTAGTTCTCCCCTCTTGGGACCGAACCAACTTCACACGTCTGTAAAGTGGCATCAGTTAACACTTCAAACGGAGGCGACACAGCTGTGACATCTACAGCTTCCCTCTGCTCCCCGGTCAGACCTTAATCCATGTTTGAATAAACTGCGAGCTGAGAGCAAATTAAAGCTGCCTGATGGGGGATCAGAGAGGAGCACGGATGACATCATCTGGAGGGTTTTTTATGTTCCCGTCTGGTATCTTGGCTCAAGTCCAAATTAAATGTTGTTACTGTGTGAAGTATGTATTTGGGCAGAGAGGAGAAATGTTGTAACAGGTACCATCAGCTCTCAGCAGCCACAGGAATGTGGTCATATCTCAGTGATCAGTCCGGGTCAAAGTGATCACTAGAGGCGGATGATAATTACTTTTTATTTTATTTATTTATCATTCAAAATGAACTGATCTAATTGATGTTTGTATATTTCATACAGGATTTATAATCATGAAGTGAACAGCTTCGCTATTTTCCTAAATTGTATTAACCAGTAGATAGCTAGCTTAGCTTAGCATAAAGACTGGAAACGGGTGGAAACAGCTAGCCTGTCTGAAGGTCAGCCATTGGTTCCCACCCCGTATCAGAATGAGCTGTGTTGCTGGAGCTACAGACGATCAAACATAATGAAGGAGCGTCCACACACTCAGATCTGTGCAGAAATCTGTTTAATTATCAAGCTTTCAGTCAGAGACTTCTCCACAGCCACAGAAGACATTAAACTGTTTTACAAGCTGATTAGTAAACTGACTTTCACACAATAATTGGTCATTTCTTCATTACGCTTTGTTCTCATTCTGTTTTCCACCTTTGCTGCTGTTGCTATGTCTGCAGGCGCAACAACCAGCTCACCACTAACTGGCAAACAGGAAGGACTCAGATTAGTGATACATGATTGTAAATTGGCCCAATATGCAGCTTAAAGCGATTAAAGTGTTTTTGAAGGAATTACTCTTTTCCCGAAAGAGCGGGTAATTCCCACTCACATAAAAGTCCCCCTCACACTCTCGGTCTGTGCTCATCTTCTAATGGACGGCCGCAAACTTAATTATCACCCGTCAAGTGTTGCTGCTTTGAGAAGGTAGGCGACTGGCGGTGCCCTCTGACCTCTGGCAGAGACTTCGAGCCGCCCAGTCTCATCCCAGTCACAAGGCTCCCTTGTTATCGACCGCGACACGCTCGCCCTTTCTTCCAAACCGAGCACACAAGCTCCGCACTCTTTCTCCGGGAGCAGACACTTTTTCCCCACCCACAGCCGCCATCCTAAATGCCATCGACTGCCCATCCTCCCCGCCACAGATGGTCCGATTGTTTCCCCTCTCTGAGACTCTAAAGAAGCTTCAACAGCACTCGCCTCTAAATCCACGCAGAAATCCAGATCAGATATTGGGAAATATGATGACAAGTAGATAACCCAGGACAGAAACGCGTGACCGGCATGCGAGAGTAGGATGTGATGTTATGCTGCATGTAGGAAAACCACCAACTGTCCAAGAAAAACAAGCATAAAGATAATTATTACAATTAAAACCTAAAGAAATGACAATTATATAGAACTAATGCATCTATATTGGATTCCCGAATAAAACATAATGTCCTTAAAACTAAGGGAGGTTGTCCCATTTCTCCCTTTTTCTTTGTGTGTGGGTTCATTTGGAAATTCCCACCCCATAAATACAACATTGTAAAAAGTGTCCCATGTATGAAGCTACTTTCACTTCTCTGTGTTTACCAGCTCTCCACGTTTTAGCTTATGGTTTATGTCTGAGTTGAAAGGTTATCTAAACAAGAACCCTACTGTATATGGAAGATAACTAAACTATCTGCCACTTAAACCCAGAACATTAACATTAAATATTCGTGTGGGAAAAGATGGTTTTATGAAGCAAAGTTCATGCAGTTAACCCCTGAGAGCAGAAGCTATGCAGCAGCAATCCTCCTGTAATGAAGACTCCATCCTGCACAATTTATGAAGCCACTGAAAGGCAGGACATGGGCCTCTGAAGCATTTCCTGTCTGAAGGGTTTATACTCGGGGAAAGGCTTCTGAGCCGTGTATCTCATATGCTCTAAGCCTGGGAACATTTGACTCAATTTAGAAAGTAACTTGCAACCGAATTTAGTTAGGCATTCGCAGTTTATTCGCTTGGTCTTCACAATAAGCTTTGTTGAAGATGAGGCGACAAAGAACCTGTAATGTTGCTGTCCATTGCTGACACAGAAAACGCTGCTTGCAGTTGACGAGACAATCACATGAAGGTGGCATGCAGCCGGGGACAGGGGCGTGGACTCAGGTGTTGCATCATGCGTTTGTGCTGAACGATGTCCTCTGGACATGTGGACAGAAAGCGACACGACAACAGTAGCAACAACGAGTGCGATCACCACACCGCAGGTTTGCTTGTTTTAACCCATTAACTGCAGAGCGGCTTTGTACTTTACATTATTGGCAACTGTTTTCCACCTTCCAGGCATAATTTAGATTAATGTGTTGGAAATTAAACTTGCAGAGACTTGAAAGATGCCTTAGTTAGAACATTCATCTCCGTAAAACATCATGTCAACATTGTTTTTACTTTGATGCCTCTGTAACCGACTGAACTGTCAGCGGTCGAGGTGCATTGTGGGTAATGTAGAGTAGAATTTGTGGAGTAAGAAAAGAGAATATTCAAGTCCCTGCAAATCAAACATTTTAAAGTGCTGTAATGTAAAGTACACGTGTGAAAGCATTAAAGATGGCTAAAACATGCAACATCATAGATCATCCTGAGATCCATAACAGCAATAGTGTGTTACCAAACAAACACCGCACAGACAGACACACACTAACGCTTAAAAACGACAAAGAGTGACGTGACATCGGATTCAAAATGTATCAGCAGACAGGATACATTCTAACCCGCCGGGGTTACCTTTCAGGTTACTAACTGACGCGCACGCAGGACGCCCGGGCTCCTGCTCGCTTTCAGGCAGGAGGTGACACTCCACGGGGAGACGCCCGTTTTCCAGAGACGCCCAGCAGCTGTCCTGCAGCACGTGGCAGAAGCTGCGACAGGGCAGTTGCGGCGGCGCGGCAGGCGACGGGCACCTGGGCGCCAGCAGGAGGCAGAGGAACCACTCTGCACTGTGGTGACACCTCGCCCTCGTGAGCCACGCCCACTCCTGTAGGACCGCCCCCACTTCCTCCACAGATGTGTGGTTGAAAAAGTTGGGCAGCATGAAAGATTTGGGCCGTTTGCCGGAGCAAATGGGCCAATCAGAAGGCACCGGGAGACAAGACGGGTCAGAACCATTGATGCGACTATCAGGGGGGGTTAGCGTGGAATCCAAAACACCCTCAACAGTCTCATTGATTTTAGAAACGTCTATGATTACGGTTAGATTGATAGCCGAGACGTTATCACCTTTCAAAACGGATTCTACATCAGACACATTCCCTACCCCGATCCCAGAGCCCTCCTCCACCCGCTCCCCTCTGAACCCGTTTGTATTACCCGTCGTGTTTGGGTTAGCGCTCTCCACCTTCTCTGTCAGGCCTCCGTTAGTAGTCCTGGCGGTCGCGGTCGCGGTCGCGGTCGCGGTCGGGGTCACGTCCCCACGCCTTGACAAACTTATGGATTCCTGTGGCCACGTTGAGGATTTCTTCCCCAAGCCCGGACAAGTTGTCATCCTCCTCCTCTTCATTCTTCTGAGTGCCATTGGATGTCACGTTGGCACCTGTCCTTCCCACTGTCGTTGTCTCCGCCGGGGCCTCTGAGGTGGCTTCTGGACTTGAGAACCACAACCAGGCATCCAAGCTCCCAGCGCAGAGAACCAGGAGAAGCGACCACGTCTGGATCCTCAACATGCTGCTGGCTCCTGCAACAGTTCTCCAAGTGTTTGAGCGTGCAGCAGCACTCCACACAGAGCTCTCTGTTTCCCCAAGCGCCACCTGTTAGCCAGCCGGTCAACAGTTAAATCCAAGCTGTTCAAGGGCCACTGAGCATCCACTGAATGAAAACCAAGACGTAAAAACTGTGCTCACACACACAGAGATCCTCCCTCTAGATCTCCCAGTGCATGCAAACTCATGAAAAAGCACTTACATGAACAGGGGGTGACCCAAAGTGCAGAGGCAGGCTCGCTACTCTGATGATGGATGTCATTGGTTATTCAAAGTTGCCCCAACACACACAAAAACTCCTCCCCTTGATGAGTGGTCCCCTAAGACCTTCTCTGCAGCATGGAGAAAAAGCATGCAAGCGTTTGTGTTACCACAACGACACACCCGTACTGCACGGAAATAACCTCAGCAAAATATGGAGTTTTAAAATATGTACATAGTCTGTAGTTCACAATGGCTCGGTGTCCAATTTCCAAGATGCCATGCGTATCAAAATGGGCAAGAATCCCAATTTCAGATGCAAAAAGCTGAAGTGCAACCTGCATCCTAGTAGATAAGAAAGGACATCTCAACCTTGACCTGAGACGAGGCTTAACACGTGCACATGGCTTTGTAATAAGTGGAATATAGACACATCCGCTGACAGGTCGAGGTAACGCAGAGGCTCGAGTTGAGCCTGTCCTGTAGCAGAAGATACATTATTGAATGTGTTGTTTCAAACAAGAGTAAAAGGAAAAAGAGTTCAGTAACACAATACGGGAACGTCTGTCTGATTTATTGTTTGGGGGAAAACCCGTCACAAGTGATGGCGTGTACTTTAAACTGGTGAAGAGCAGCAGGAGTGTGAGGCATGAATGAAAGGCAACAGCTGAGGAAGTGCGGGTGTATCTTAAGCTCCGCTCCCGGGGGACCGACTCCATTGCCTCATCGGAGAAAATCCTCGGAAAATGTACCACTTCCAGGTTCTCACAGAAGGCCGATAAGGGACGGAGGGATCCCCCTCCCCTGCCAACACACCGACCCTTCTTCTCCCAGGCCTCCTCCTCCTCCACACGGCCCTGCGTGCCCCCATCATCCAGCTACCCGCCTCATCTGCCAAGTTAGGACATCCAGCTGTTCCACATTCCAGCCCTCAGACCTCCCACGCCCACGCTGCATGACATTTGGAGGTTTGGAAACTGCCATATTTTGATTATTTGTGCATTCATACGACACAGCTACTGCTGACAGTACATGTGCTCATTCTGCTGGACGCTGGACAGGAAAAGATTGGATGCTTTGGGGAGTGTGTGAAAGCCAGCTGTCATAGAGGTCTGCAAAAACTGAATAATGCTAATCGGCGTCACTGCAAAGCCCGTTAACGGTTTGATCAAGTCGATATCGAAGCTTTCTGCTCGACTCAAGTGAAAAGGGGCAACATCTGTAAAAACTGACAGCACAAGAGAAGTACGCTCATACAAACTGTACACCAGAAAACCTGCAGAGGAATAATTAAGGAAAAGTTCATACGTCTCAGTCTTGCAGTAATTACCAAAAGCAATTACAGAGAGTGTGTTTGGGTTAAAACTAGACTTCCTGTCTAGTTTGTTTTCCTTTTTTCCCTGCCTATGCTAATTGTGCCATGACATTTCTTTCTTCCCTTCACCCCTGCAGAAGCATCAGAAGCATCAGAAGCATCAGAAGCATCAGAAGCATCAGAAAGGTGGATATGAGAACGCATTATTACCTGAGAGAGAGCAAACGTGCTAACTTCTACAGATATGTGATAAAACACATCTTCCCATATGGTGCGTTCATGCTCGACACACGAGTCAATATATCACCATAAATGCCCTGCAGGTTCTCCCACACACTAACCCTCCTCTGTGTTCGCAACACTTCTCATCACTATCAGCTGTCAGCTGCTCTGACCTGCACGGGGCCACGAGTAGGGCAAGTAAACACACCACGGCACGATGCTTCAGAGAGTTAGTGAATGTCACTTTAGGGAGGCATCTGGTGCTTTTCTTTTGGAGTATTATGCACACTCACACATACATATGCATGCAGCTATATACTATACATTCCAGCACTACAGCTGCACATTAACGATCCGCGTGTCAAGTCCTCATTCAACACTTCTACAGCATCAGTTTGTGACATCTACTGGTTTTTACTTTCACTCATCCTGCATCTTCTGCTGTGCGTCTGCTGCACTCAGTGAGTCCTTGAATTCCCCCCAAAATGCCTGAACATGCTGGTTTTAGTTTGGTTTGAAGCCCTCAGGATGTTCTCTGCTATGTTTCAGAATGATTATTTCCTGTAAACCTCGACTTTGATCCTGCAGAGATGCAGATTGTGCTACCAGGCTTGCCATTTTCCCCCTTCTTCCTGTCTTTGTGCTAAGCGAAATGAGCCGGCAGCTGACGGTAGCTTATCATTTCACATACTTACGGCCATGCAGGAGAGATAGCATGTGCTACTATGTCATATAGAGCATCGCAGGATATTTGTGTAAGAGAGAAGCAGAGAGAAACATTTGGTAAAAAAAGAAGGAGGGAGCGCAGAAATTGCAGCTGTGCAAAATTACCACTCTAAATCTCCCTAACCTCAACTAATCGCCATGGCAACCACATTTCTCCAGAGCTGTCAGGGGACGTGGGTGTGTGTGTGTGTGTGTGTGTGTGGATTTGTTACAGCATGATCAATACAAATTCCCCCCGAACAATGTGTGTCATAGACCTGCAGAAACTTCTCTCTGCATTCAGTTTTAAGACTGTATTGTTTTTAATTGATTAAAATCTCCATATTTGGGATGAAGCCTCGGTCTCACTCCGAGAATAGGAGGTGCATATGGAGTTCATACCTCCAGGATATTATCACCCAGTGAGTTTCATTTCCATCTTTACAACTTGTTGCACACAGACCACCAACTTAAAGGTTAACATACTTTTAAAGCCATTTATCATCAGCTTCCTTTCCCTTATTTGACCTCTTTGCCGAGACATGAAAGCCTCGCTCTCCTTCTCATCTAAAGTCCTTAATCTAAGAAATAATCTGCTTTCTCAGCAGCTTCCCCGTCTCTCTGTTGAATTGGTGTATCACGTTTCTGTTTCGTTTCCCACAGGGATAAAAACACAGTTCACACGCTCAGATGCATGTGCTTTAACCATAAAACCCTGCACACATGTCCAATAATTAGACTGTGAGCTCATGTGCTCTGGCACTTTTAGTATTATCTTTAAAAGGACCTGCATCTGTACACGAGTCCTGACAGAAAGGCACAACTATAGAAACTAAATGTGAGATTAATATGCACGATACAATATGCGATAACGTTGTTGCATATCATAATGGTATTACTTGCAATAAATAAAAGAGATATTAATGTGCTTTACTGCAAACATACAACACATTGCTTGTTGAATTACTTGCATGAACCAGCAGATGGCAGCAGCACAGAGGCTGCAGGGACCACATCTACTTTAAATTACTGCGCTCATCAGGTTGCAATGAGGAATTAAGGGAAAGGTTGCAGAAACTAAATCTAGAGAAACAAACAAAATGTTTTTCTGTGAACTCCAAACTCCTAAAAACTGTATTTCTTGGTTCTTGACACAGTTTTCAATGCAAAAGGAAGAAATGCTGCCACCTGTTGTCTGAAGGACTATGTAGATTCACTAACGTGTCCGTCTGCATCAAACCTCTACTAATATGTGGTTTAAATCCGACAGTGTTACAAACACATCTTTCCATCCTCGCTGACGTCTATCTGAGCCTGCTGTGCTTTCCAGTTATCAAATAACTCAAATTCTTCAAACCAAAGAAGCAAAAAAAAGTCTCCTGTGGGGCGTCTTTAGAAGCGCGGCAGAAATCAACACCCATGACACCCCTCCCTCCCCCCGAAGCCTTACACCCTGCGGTATGTTGAAGTGGGATTTTTGGCACGAACAAAAGCAGGACATTTTCAGACGAGAGGGTGTGAGACGGTTCCCTTATCGAGCCTCAATGCACGATTCATTAAGCAACACGGGAGCTCGGAGACAAGACAACTCCTTGTGTGGAGAATCTGCTGAATGAGGACGTCTGTTGTAGAAACCAGGCAGGGAAGAATAATGGAGGTACGGGGGCTTCTTCTGAACGTGAGAACGTAGAATCAGAAGTGTGGAGGACATGAAGTGACTGACAGCAGAAAATTAAAAACGCAATTATGGAACTAAGTGATGAAAAGGTCATTTCGGTTTTTAGTTAATTGAAAGATTGTTCTGTTCACCTCACCTGTCAGACGTACATTTTTGCGGCATGAGCCTGAAGAGACGTGACATTCAAGGCCTCGTAACTTGAGGCCTCGGTGCTGCAGGTGAGTTTAAATTCCTGCAGCTCAGATACTGTACTCGAGGGCAACAAGTGTTCGCAACCCCGACGACGACCTCAGCGAGTCGTAAAAATGGCAAACCCAAAAGCAGACGCTCGTCCGGAGCCGCTACATTACAAAGTGAACTCAACCTTTGTCCAAAATACGACGTCAACACATAAATTAAAGCTTCAAACTGGATTTTGACTTCCCACATTCCTCCGTGTAATCCTGACACTTGTCCTCGTTTGAAAAGAGTGACGTGCATCATTTCACACGTCACTCTTTCCAGAGATTCACTTAAGGGCAAGCCCAGACGAGCAGAGCGAGGGTCCGCTCACCTCATTCACACCTGTCACTAATAACACAAATAAAAGACGAGGTTTCAACTTGTACTTTGTTATTCTTTGCACTTTGGAGTCCAAAGAACTACACGAGCTCGTGTGTGTATTTTCAGTTTCAGTTTGCCTGTATTAGATAACGATAGGATACAGAGTGCAGAAGGGGAACGAGAGAAGTATGCGTCTTGAAAAACTCACTTCATCATGCACACACACACACACACACACACACACACACACACACACACACACACACACACACACACACACACACATCTGGACTACCAGCCCACAAACGGTGAAATAAGAAAATCCTGGTGAGTTTCATGTGGACTGAAAACACGTGATTCAACAAGTCAAAGTCAAACATCTGAGGAGCTCAGAGAGACTTTTAGACCGGCGGTGAATACAGGTATATTCAGACACACACAATATGAGAAGAATAAAGAAACATTAAAGCATGTTGGACTACAAACCCACAATACAAGTATGAACCTGAAAGTGAGCACGACATGCCCATTGAACCACAAGCTCAGCAGAACGTCCCTAAAGGGTAGATGTTTCTCACATAATGAGCTGGCTCTTCTCAAAGCCTAAGACAACAACCCTGTCATCCCCTTCCTTCATGCCAACAAACAGCCGTAAACTAACTTCATGCACATTCATCTCTGCGCAGTGAATCAGCAGGTCAGTGAAAGTGAAAGGAGCGGCCTGTGAGCTTCTTCTGTGTCCGTGTCACTTCTGATGAATAGCAGCATGAATCAGTGTTAAAGAGGATCGTGGCCTCTTGTGTTGGCAGCCGGCCCGTCGCCCCGCTGGACCACACGAGCACACACAGAGTCTGTTCGGCGCTCCGTGGGGGAGATGGTGAAACACTGATGTGATGCGCAACGCAAAACATGCTGCTGCCCACAAGGAAAAGATGACAATGGGTGAGTCAGCTCAGCCTGAAGTCCTGCACGCAGAAGCACAGAAAGGTTTCACTGTAAGCAGCGTCGCAGACACTTAGAAACGAGTGAGCCAGTAAATGAAGATGAACACAAAGTGTCTGTTTCTGAGGGTGCAGCAGGAGGTATCATGGCATGTGCATTCAAGTGTAGGGAGGATACTTCAGGCCGCTTACATGAAACCAGCTGCAGGCTAAAGTTAACCTCTTTATCCTGCACAAACCTGCGCCGTTATATCACACAAGTTACGTTTACTTTGTCTCTTATTAAAAGTGTTCTACAACTAAACAGTTTTACTCTTTAGCTGATTCATTAGTCCGTTTAAGCTTAAGGGTAAGGGCACCTCAGCTGCTTTGTTGTGGTTCATAAACTTGTGTTCTTTCACTTACAGGAGGCAGAAAGCCGAAGCTCCTACTAGGTCTGCAACTGATTTTTATCTCAATTAATCTATAAAATAGTGAAGAATGTCCGTCCCAGTTTCTCAAAATCCAAGGTGATGTCTTTAAAGGTTTGTTTTGTCAGTCTAAAACCCAAAGATATTCACTTTAATGTGATATAAAACAGAGAAAAGCAGGAAATCTGAATATTTGAGAGGCTGAAACAGCATTTAAAGACATGACAAATGACGATAATCAGCGACGGACTAATGTTGCAGCTCTAGCTCCAACCAGAAGCCAGATTCTAGTTTCCACAAGCTTAGATGAACCATAATCTTTTTACATGCTCTCGCTGATTAGATCTTAAAGAGCGGAGCAGGTGGGAGAAGCAAACCACACCATCAGCACCATTATCACCACCTGCAGCTGGGAACACAAAGCTTCGGACTGCTGTAGATGGCAGATCGTATGGAGAGATGGACGATGGAAAGCAAAACATCCTCTCGCCCCTCAGCATGAGATCATACGCAGGCTTTAACACTTCCGCTGTCACCTTTAAGAAGCTGGCGGCAGGTAGAAAACACCCGCAGCTGCAGGGTGAAGGTATCATTATTGACAGTGTTGCGAACGCGCCTTGATGTTTCATTTGTTACCGTCTGCAGATCAGACTGAATTTCAGACGCACGCAGGATAAAAGCTGTAATTACAGATAGAAATGGGAGTTTACCGCGGTGAAGAAATGTCCTGGAGGCGAAGTGGAAAACAGAGCGAAGGAGTTTGTTTTGAGAAGCTTTTGTTTACTCAACCTGAAGACACTTTATTCTCTGCTCTGCACATTTAACATTCACTTTCCCTCCACAGAGGTCGTATATATCACATATATACATATCACTCTGTTATAATCTACCTCTAGTACATCTACTCAAGGACTGCACTCCAAGAGTATCTTCATGGTATGCTGCTTTAAACTGCACTTCTTCTACTTCATAAGTAAAAAGTACAATATTTCCCTCTGAGGGATAAATATAAATTAACATGAGAAGAAAATACTCTAGTTAAGTACCTTGAACTTGTAGTAAGTACCTTGAACTTGTACTCAAGAACCTTGAACTTGTACTCAAGTACCTTGAACTTGTACTCAAGAACCTTGAACTTGTACTCAAGTACCTTGAACTTGTACTCAAGTACCTTGAACTTGTACTCAAGTACCTTGAACTTGTACTCAAGTACTCTGAACTTGTACTCAAGTACCTTGAACTCGTACTCTGGACTTGTACTCAAGTACCTTGAACTTGAACTCAAGTACTCTGAACTTGTACTCAAGTACTTTGAACTTGTACTCAAGTACTTTGAACTTGTACTCAAGTACCTTGAACTTGAACTCAAGTACTTTGAACTTGTACTCAAGTACTTTGAACTTGTACTCAAGTACTTTGAACTTGTACTCAAGTACTCTGAACTTGTACTCAAGTACCTTGAACTTGAACTCAAGTACCTTGAACTTGTACTCAAGTACTCTGAACTTGTACTCAAGTACCTTGAACTTGTACTCAAGTACCTTGAACTTGTACTCAAGTACCTTGAACTTGTACTCAAGTACCTTGAACTTGTACTCAAGTACAGTGCTTGAGTAAATGCACTTAGTGACTTTGCCCACTGAGATTGTACACGTCCTGTAACAATGTAAGGTTGCTGTGGGCGGGACGTCCGGACATAAACCCAAGAAAATGGATTACAAAACATTTGAGAAGCTTAAAAATATAAAACAATTATGTATTTAGAATAATGTCCATAAAACAAATAACTCCGTAACTGAAGGAGTTTCACTAAACAAATCAACAACAGGGACTAACTTCCCATTTAGATGTTAATGCTCTCGTACTTTTACTTCTGTCTTCGCTCAATTGATCTAATGATTAAAAGTAGATCCGGCTCGTGAAAACTGTAAAGGTACGAGAGATAAACTGACATGATGCAAGTATCCCCTGGATTATAATCCCGTACGTGCACCATGCAGTCATGTGAACAGCTGCTCATGTCGTACGAGCTGTACGCAGGTTTTATTCCCATTTGTTGTCTGCTTTGATCAAATATAGCGTCGTATATCACGGACCACCCGGGGGACACGTCTGCTGCTGGTGTTTCTGCATACTTCTCATAAGTGCTTACATGTGATGTAAACATCTGAGAGGCGGTGTGCACGTGGAGAAAGAAATACAGTCGGGTTGTTTTGAGGAGTAATCCAACACTGTTCGATCGTAAATGATCCATTAATGATGCTCAAGGGTTGATTTATAATCTTCTGCTTCGCGCCTTCATTTCCTACATTTCCCAGAAACCCTTTCAAACCGGCTGCATTTGTCAACATGTCAACATGTCAAGAGGAGAGAAATGTTTGCTCTTCATTTCAAAGAATGCAGAAGAAGAATAAAACAAGAGGAACGGAAACAGATTTATTTTAGTGTTTATTTCTCATCAACTATTTCCACAAGCCTGAGTTCTTGTGGAAAGTGTGTCGGAGAGTTTCTGCACTATGTCTCTACATGACTGAGTGGCATGCCTGAATGTGTGTGTGTAGGTGTGTGTGTGTGTGTGTGTGTGTGTGTGTGTGTGTGTGTGTGTAGCCAGCAGTGGAGGGAAACCACAGGTAAAATTAGGCGATGCGGATAAAGTGTGACTGTTTCTCTGGGAGGGACTGACGATCCCTGAAGAAGGGGAAATCTGAACAAACCGCAAATCACCACTCTCCACACACTCACTCACACACACACACACACACACACACACACACACACACACACACACACACACACACACACTACTCACTTTCTATCTCTAGAATATAATTCCTAAAGGAGGTGAGGATCTGTAAAATGACATATTGTAATCAAACACAAACACATATTCATGGATGGATGACTGAACCGGGAACAGACCCGGGGGGGGGTCGAGGGTTCAGGGAGTTCCTTTCTTGTTGGAAAGTCAATGAGATGAACACAAAGAGACAATGCAACCACAGTAGGTGTAAAAAAAAAGAGCAGGAAGAGATGCGAAACCACAAAACAGACTCAAAGCAACCACAAGAAAAATCCAAAGAACGACTGAGAGTCTTATGCAGGTGAGGGGGGGGGGGGGGGGGGGCTCTACATGTCTGAGCCCAGGGGCCCATTGACTCATAATCTCGTTCATGTACAATATGGTGCAAAAGCAAACAAGCTTCGTGAGGAAACCTGAAGCAACAGCAGAAAAAAATCAGTCATCAAATTACAACAAAAGCTCTATTTGATAATATTCTGGCAGAGAAGAAGAACACGAGTCGGTGAAGTTACGACTTCACAAAGCAAACAACGAGCACAGACAGTAAAGTACAGTAGAGGAGATGCTGTGAGCGATGCACGACTCCCAATAGACAAGTCCAGACACTCACATCAACCTCAACCTCATTCCAGCCTGAAAAGATGAAGCTTTGAGATCATGTGTCAGCACATAGCCATGCTCATTATTCAGAGGAGTTCTGCAGGAGTGGAAGATAATGTTAATTAAACATTTAGAGCATGTTGTGCTGTAGAGCCAATAAAAAAACTTACTTAATAAAAAGATACCAAACTTGTGTTTTAAAGCAGTATTTTCTGCACACACACATGTGCAGCTTTGCCTACATTAACATGCAAAAGAATAATACAATTAATAACAACATGCAGCATCCTTTTACCTCTGCGCTGAGATTGTATCTGCGCGACCACCATCAGCAGGAGGATGCAGGTCTGCGAGCTCCATATCGACCACCTGTCGCGTGCGTGCATCCTTGAAGTGTTTGATATTTATGATTTTGACAAAGAAAAAATGAAATAAAATCCTTTCAGAGGTTGTGAGGTGAGTTCATCTCCAGCAGACAGTTTCAGCAGCTCGTGGGGAGGAAATAAAGCACTGAGAGGGAAAGTCTCAGCGAGCTCTTGTGTACCTGAGGAGGCTGTGTGCACCTTTACGCACAGCAGCGTGCAAATGAGTTCGGGCTCAAGCTGGAGGGAGCTTCCTGCGTTGGTTTTTCAAAGTAAAAGCGCCACTGATGATCATTATTTATAGCATTGGCTTCTAAATGTACCAATATCAGACTCTAAAAAACATTTATTTTGTATTCTGTTGATTTACTTTATCGCTACAAACTCTAAAGAAACAGCAAACATGTCACATTACATTTATTATAACTATAATTTCACTCCATATTTAATAATCAGCGTGCAAATGAGTTAGTTTTTCAAAGTAAAAGCTCCACTGATCGGCTTCTATGGATAAAAGCTACACAGAAAACATTGTTTATGTGTGTATTACACATCTGGAATTTGAAACTGGGATATGTTTTTAATGTGGAACTTGTTTGTGTGTCATAATACGAATATATAGTAAGAATAAAACCATAAAAGTACAAATACAATTTTCATTAATCCAAGTGATGCTTTTATTCTGAAACCTGCAGTACGCTTCCTGTTACTTTCTAACTTAACCAGTTTAGAGTGAAGCCTCCAGGCTCCACAATTCAACTGACTTCTTGAAGTTTCACAAAACTTTCCCTCAGGCTGCAGAAATCTGTTGAGCTCAGTGTCCAGTCAGTAAGTACCAGAGAGGCCATTGTTTCAATAAACTTTATTGGAATTGTCCTGCAAACAGCTACTAAATAACCTGATGGTGAGATTCTCAAACGTTATCTGCGTAGAGAAGAAGCGAGAAGTGTAACCAGCCTTTAGATCAGCATCAGTCAGGCTGATGTAAGTTTTCCATGTGTTAAATCCTCTGTTCAGACATGTTGGCCTGCAGTGTGGCACCTGTCTGTGGTCCGGACTCAAAACTGCATTCCTTAAAGAGAGAAAGGCTTCTCATGATGACAGATTCTCCATGACCTCCCCTCCTCCACACACAACAAACACACACACACACACACACACACACACACACACACACACACACACACACACACACACACACACACACACAAATCCACCTTTTTATAGAAAGCTGCATCATAGTTCTGCAGACGTTTGAGTTTTATTGACGGGCGAGGTATGAGACGATGGGCCGCTGGGCACAGACATGAAAAGGCCTCACCACCTCTCCAACACAGAAGCAAGAACCCGCTGTATCTTGCCAGTTGTTTTGATTCTCTTTGTGGTCGTTTAGTCTTTTTGTGGTCGTTTTGTGTCTCTTTGTAGTCGTTTTGTGTGTCTTTGTGGTCGGTTTGTGTCTCTTTGTGGTCGTTTTGTGTCTCTGTGGTCGTTTTGTCTCTTTGTATTTGTTTTGTGTCTCTTTGTGGTCGTTTTGTGTCTCTTTGTGGTCGTTTTGTGTCTCTGTGGTCGTTTTGTCTTTTTGTATTTGTTTTGTGTCTCTTTATGGTTGTTTTGTGTCTCTTTGTAGTTGTTTTGTGTCTCTTTGTGGTCATTTTGTGTGTCTTGGTGGTCGTTTTGTGGTCGTTTTGTGTCTTTGTGGTCGTTTTGAGTCTCTTTGAGTGACATTTTGTATGTGAAGGCCCCTGTCGGCCCGTTCAGTAATCCATCCAGTTTTATTCATAAGGATTCCCCCACAAGGGCAAGGAGCTGCTCTTTGTTGTTTCAGAGCTCAGTAGGCAGAAGCAGAGTGTAATAAGGTTTGTCAGAACTTGCCCTCCCCAACACTTGCACCATACATCTGAACAGAGAAATACCTCTGACACTTCTCTTCCTGTGGTAGTCTGTATCCCCGGCTCCTCGTTTTCGTCCTGTGTGCACACGTAAAGATAAGTCCACTTTGTGCCACCGGCATGTGTCCTCACACACACACACACAAATTTAAATTCCATCCATCTTGTCTCTCTGCTCTCAGCTGTCAACGCTCCAGAAGAGTAATCTTGAAGGTAGCACTTACGCTGTAAATAAGGGCAACACTTTTGCAAACGTCTGTCATCTTTGTCTGAGCACACAATACGAGTTGTGCCCTCCCGCCCACCAGCAGGGAGAAGAATATTGTGCTGCATGTGTCTTTGTCAGGTGAAGTAGTTATTCCACCTGAAGGCAGGAAGGTGCGTTTCCAAAAGATCACAAACACCCTGATCCATCATGTTTAAGCTGTGATACAGAACACTCTACTTACTTACACATCCACAGAAGGAACTTTGCTTTGCACCAGGGTGTAAATCACAACGAGGCCAGGAGGATAAATCATGTTTAAGCTTTTTCTATCCTTTAATCATCAAACCGAGGATCCATTTTGGGTATTAAGCTCCACACATATGCCTCCAGATGACACAACGTTTACAATTTACCTGCCCTGCATGTGTTTGAGGACAAGACACCTTCAGGGCTGTCCTAAGAGCCATGCCGCTTGGCTAAAAACACAAATTATAATTCAGGATATGCACAATATAACCTAAATAAATCTATTTCGTAGAACTAGATTAGGATTTAGAGCCTCTCTTTTCAACCTTGAGGATGGGGCAACTGTGCAGGACTGTGCAGTTGATCACAGAATTAAAGCAAAACAGCAAAAGGTTTGAAACCAGCTGCTACACAGAACACAGTGTAGTATAAAAGCAGCGTTCACTGTATGTCACAGTGTAAACAGATACTACTGTGAGACCTGCAGGTGAGAAAAGGCTTCTGCTGATATCTGATAGCGTACTGAGTGACACCGTGACAAAGGACTCTGAGGCGTGCCACATTTTAAACTCTTCCCTGGAGTGTATGTACACATTTTTGTATTTTATTACCATTTATTTACTTTAATGCATTTTTTCTTCACCTGTCTATATTTATATTTATTGTCCTAATGTGCCTCCATCTAAAACTGTACAATACCATATTATATGTTAATAAAGGAAGAAAATAATCTTCATTTTGTCGTCCATCTTTACACCCAAAGTAAACTCACAGCAGCTGAACTAAGTGTCGTGGCGCCCTCTGGCGGACAGTTACGGAACTTCTCCAGCTGGAATAAAACAAATCGAAAACACAAGTTTAAGAATATTAAAAACAAAAAAAGACTTCCTGTTGATATGAAACATAGGTAGAAGTTATATTCCACGTTTCTCCTCTTGTGACAAGCAGCAAAAAACACATTTCTGCTATAAAAACAACGTATTTCTTACCTTTCTTTACTTTGTGCTGCTGTAAAATCCTGAAATACTCAATAGTTTTGTCTCATGACGCTAAAAAGCATCAAATAGAACATCACACATCCTTCAGTTTAAGACTGCAAAACAGAAACAACTCCAACAGCTTCATCAGTCTCAGAAAGGCATCATTTGCATATTAAATTACTATAACACATCCCAAAATAGGTGCACGTTTCCATTTTAAGACTCATTAAAATAAAAACAAAACAGGCTTTCTACCTTCCAGTAACTTAAACGTAAAAAAACAAGAACCAAGCGTTACTACACCAATAAATCTTAATAATTTTATTGTCTTTGTTCTCATGATTTTACAAATATGATACTTCTGCAATTCAACTTTAACTGTGCAACACAATGGCATTATGGACTGTTAAACTGGACATCCCGAGGGACGTCTGTGACTCCAGGGAGCTGTGAATCCTGCAGAACCGAAGGCCGTGTTTGGGGGGGGGGGTGTATTGAATGTTTTTGGTGTCGAGTGTTATGAAAGTCAATCTTGAGCGTTACATTTGTTGTCACCTCGGGCCTGTTGGGTTTCTTTGTCCGCAGGATTCACTAGCAGCTTAAAACACACGATTTTTCACCACTGACGTAATGACTGCTACTGTCAGGGGGGGGGAGGGGGGAAGCCCTCCCTCCTCCCCCACAGGCCTGAGAGCGACTCCTCAGACGTGGGCTTGATTTAAGTTGTACAGTCTCTTTGGATGAGGCTGGTGGTTCCTGGTCAGGGCTGCTCGTCTTTTTAACAATGGGTGATCTCGCCACGAAGGCTTCTGGGACACCGGTACAGAACAATGGCATGCAAGACTCACACACAGACCCACGTGTTATTATTTCTCTTGGTTTTTTTTTAATAGAAAATAAAGATTCTGACATAAGTACAAGCACTGAGCCCTCGCAAACACCCAACAGCCAAGCGTATCGGAAACTTTACGGCGCACAAACGACGCCTAAACTGACGGCGGCGTTGAGAAGTATCGGGGGCTTGCGACGGTTAAAACCATTTCAACACAACAGCTGGCATCTTTTCATATTCAATAAGTCCTGTTCTCAGGACATAATACATCTCACATTTATATTATTTCTTCTTCTATACCTTTTTACTACAAACGTATGTGCTTTTGATTTAAAACAACTCGGGAAAAACTGAAAAAGATTTGTAGTTCAACGACAATCCCCCCCCCCCCCTCCTCTGGCCAATTTTATTGCAAATGAAGTGATGACCTCTGAACAGCAACACGCACTTCAATATGGCACAAGCATCTTAGAAATGAACTAAATGCATCATCGTCGTGGGTGAAATATCAAAAACCAAACCACACCATATCTAAAAATATTAAGACATTAATCATCAGCAGAAACATCGTGGAAACATGCAGTCTGCCGCTCTGCAAGCCAAACTCCATTCTGGCCCCCCCCTTGGTAACACGGCGAAAATAAAAAAGGAAATGTCTTCGTCTCAAATGCATGTGAACACCGCGAGTGATCAGCCTCGCCTCTAATCAACGTATAATTCTCACGCCAGGCGCCGCAGAGTAAGACTTCAGAATCCAGGTCGTTGTGCGAGACAGGATCTCGCTCTCCGTGCTCACTCGAGGGCTGGACGACCATTCCTTCTCACGGGAAGCTGCACACTGGCCAGCAAAGTGAAGCGCGTAGTGACTAAACCCGCCCCTTAGCGTTTAATCCTCGGACTCACGTAAGTAATGTGAGTTTACGGCCCTCTGAGGACTTCCTGTCTGTAGCTGCGTGTCGCCGTAAGACATTAGATGTGCTTATCTTAGTGAACGTCAGCTTTGGCACGCTCTCTGTTGAGGTACCGAAACAAATTGTCAAGTACGGAAACTAGTTTTTTCCCCACGAGGATTATGTTGTTGCTTATACTTAATATATATACATATATATATATATATTAAGTATATATATATATATATATGTATATATATATAGAGAGAGAGGGGGGAGTATTCTTCTCTAAAATGTCTCTGGAGTGTTTAGGAGAAAATCTACACATGAAGGCGTTCTCCTCCAGCCCTTTGTCCGAGGCTGCGACATGGAAACCCCGACTAAACCCCCCCCCCCCCTCAGCAGTCCCACCGACCTGCGCACCACTTATCCCACTACAAAATCCAAATAAATATTCTTTAAAATAAGGGCAAATTGGTAAAAACAATGAAGCAAAATCAATGCGTTGGCCTCATAATGTAACGCGAAACTCTCAAAACACAATAAATCCATCGCCGTGCCGTCCTCCTCAGTCACGTGAAGACACACAGAGATATTACGGGGGGGGGGGGGGGGGGGGGGGGGGGGGTGTACCTACAGTAGTGGTTGTTTTACAATGAGGATGCCTGGGCATCAGTCCGTCATGTTGCAACTTCTTTAAAAACTGCTTCTTCTTCTTCCCTCGTCTCTTCGTCCGGAGGCGATCATGCTCTGTCTGATCAAAGTCTTTGACCTTTAACCCCTCCCTCCCCTCCCACGCTCCACCCCCTCCCTCTCTCACCACGAGGTTTATTTAGTAGTGGGGATTGTTCAGTCGGCGTAGTGCATGATGGACTCGACATAGTTGCCGGGGAAGAGGCCCGTGGTCCCGTTCATCACGCCCTCGTACCAGCCGTCGTCGTTCTTCTTGATCACGTAGATGATGGCGCCCTCCTGGAACGACAGCTCGTCTTCCTTGTCTCGGGCGTAGTCGTAGATGGCCACCACTGCGGGGAAATACGGAGGAAAGAAGTGGTTTTTGATTTGAACGCAGTAACACACATCGAACAGGGGAATGTGTAAAGTGTCTGCTTCAGTGTTTAAGGGTGGCGTTCTCCTTCAGCGAGTGCCGGCAGACCTTTCTCATCGTAGGTGCGTGGGGCCCAGGGCGGGTCCTCCTCGGCGTAGGGGTCACTGTACTCCACCACCGCCGACTCTTCTTCGTCCTCATCGTCCTCGTAGTCCTCCGGCGGTGGAGGGGGAGGTGTAGGCTCCTCGAACACCAGCTCGTCGGCGGGCGGAGGCGGAGGCGGCACGTCTGAGACTAGAAATAGTTTTAATGCGGGCGGGAAGAATGAAGAGATCCGATCAGAGGCAAAGAAAGAAGCACGAAGACGACGTTCACATGCAGCGTTTAGATTCACGTGACACGTGCACACACTGATTCAACGTGCGTTTAAAAAAGGGATTCAGATCGACGACACGCACACACAAACACACGGAGAAATGCTCATGCTGCATTGTTTACATCATGCTTTAAATGCAGTTCTTTAAAACAAGCGTTCGACCACCAACATCTGCTGCCGAAGGGACCAGAAGTCCCACTGCGAAAACATAAACCAAATGCCCTGTGACCCGAACAAGTTTAATTCCAGATCACAGTATAGGAAGCTCAGGGAAAGTAGATCCAGCTGATGTTGGAGGTTGATCACAATATTCCACCTAAAGGGACGAATCACTGACTAACTGAGGGGAGACGACGGGGAAGGAGCGGCGCTCATGCCGGTGGGAGCGAGGGGCTAAGAGCCACTTACTAGTCTCCTGAACTCGGGCCACAAAGCCCATCAGAGGCAGCTGAGGGGTGATCTGCATGGAGGGGGGAGGGGGCGCGAGTGGGCCGGCTATCACCAGACAGTATCAATACACAGAGACGGAGGAAGGAAGGAAGACATAACGGCAAAGACATGAAGACATGAGGTTAGAATAACCAAGAAGAGAGTTAAAGAACAGGAATAAGAATTGTGTAAATTAAACATTATGAAAACAATGATTTTAGCAAAGCACAGACCTGAGAACACTACGTTTTAATTCTGCAGCCACCAATCAACCAAAGGTATTTACTCATTAATCGTCACAATTACTCAGAGCGCAGAGTCTAAGAGTGTAAAACACAAAGATGTTTAATTATTATTTAAAATAAAAAGAGAAAAGAATCCTTACATACAGAAGCAGAACCCAGAGAAGGTTTAGTGTTCATTTAGATTTAAACTAATTCCAATATTGATATTAATTCAAAATGTATGTTTTAATGTAATGTTTAATGGTATATATATCCTTATATATCATCTTATATATATATATATATATAATATATATATATTAGATATAGTATAGAATTATGTAATTATATATAGAAGTATTATATAGTAATTATGTAATTACTATATATTAATTATATATATCTATATATTATAATTATATATATATATAATTATATATATCTTATATATATATATATATATATATAATAATATATATATATATTATATATATAATTATATATATATAATTATATATATATTAATTTATATATATATACTTCTATCATATATAGGAAATATATATATATATATATATATATAAATTCTAGAAATATATTATATATAGACAATAATATATAAGAAATATATATATATATATATATATATATTATATATATATATATATAATTTTTAGATATTATATATAATTTTAGATATATAATTTATATAATATTATTATTATAACAATTTTAACATTATTTTTAAAAGCTAAAAAGAAAACATTAATTGGCTCTAGCTTTGTGTGTAATAGTGAATAAGTAATTAATGATATTGAAAATCTATTAAAACAAGATATTTAAATAAGTCAACTTGAGATGTTTCAATGACCCAAACGATGAATCAGTTAATAAATTAGTTAAAGTCTTAAATTACTTTTACTTTCTCTGCCACAGAAACATGATGTTCAGAACATTCAGTTTTAATATTACATTACAGAAATAAAATGAAGGGTAAATATCGGCTGGAGAGACGAGTGGAGGACACGAGGTTGCAAAGAGCAGCGAGGACAGCGAGCCGGTGAAGAGAGTAACACAAAGTGTGCTGATCTGCTGCCTCTGAAGTCCAACACTTTCAAACCAAATGACTGAAACTAAACAATTCTTAACAAATGTGTCATATTTACAGATCCACACACACACACACACACACACACACACACACACACACACACACACACACACACACACTACCTGGGCTCTGGGCGAAGTGTGGCCCCCCGTTGAGCTGGCTCTGGGCCGTGTTGGGCTGACCGGTGACGGACGAGGGTCTGCGGTACGGCAGCGAGCCCCCCACCTGCGAGTTGTTGGGCGGCTGCGCCGGGCGGTTCATGCTGTAGAACTGAGGCGCACCTGAGAGGAGGAAACAGCAGGGGGCAGCAGAGAGTCGGTCAACAAGCTTTTATTTGTCCTCCTGAACAGAGAGCTCGGCTCATTCGGCCTCGAGGGAAATTCTTTGTTTTGCATTTTACTTTAATTTTGAATATTCATTAAATGATAATAAAAAACAGGTTCTTGGTTCAGAATATTTTAGAGTGTAGCTGCAAGCAAAGCAGATATTTCTTTGCAGAAACGGTCACAAAATGGCCCTAATTACCCGACTTCTACTTAGTCATTAATGATAACGTTTGGCTAATCATTTAGTACCCTGAGCGGCAACACCGCACGTTAAAACAATTACAACATCCAGCCACACAACAACAACAACAACAACAAAGGGCAGAATAAATATACATGAAAGAAGAATTCACTGTGCAAGCACTTCACCACACAGCTCATGCATTAACCATCATCATCATCATCATCATCATCATCATCACGGACGCAGGCAGCTGATGAGATGCTGAAAGGATGAAGAGCAGCAGTGGGAAACGGGAAACCTGAGTTAGCTGCACACCGGCTGTTCTGAGTCCCGATACACGAGACCCTCCCCGTGAATATTTAGAAGTGAAGTGCTCGACAATGACCTTTAAAGTTTAATTCATTTTCTAGGGAAGAGGTCGGGGGGGTGGACATTTCTTAATAATCTGCACCTGAACAAATATAGAGTCTTAACGATACCGCTGGCTACACATCTGGGTCTTGCAAGCAGGAGGATGCATGCCGGGGGAGGCGGGGGGGAGGGTGTGCAGAGGAGTGGGTGAGCGTCCACCGGGTAACACTCACCTGCAGGGTTGCCGAAGGTAGTGGGGCCCGTGCCAGTGGGCGGCGCAGAGGTAGGGAGCTGGGGAGGGGGCGGGGGTACAGGCGGGATCTCTACAGTGGGGTTTGAGGCCTGTGGGGGGCCGTCTAAGGTGGGGGGTCCAGGGGTGGTGGCGGTGTTGGGGGGAGGTTTAGCTGGGTTGGATGGGACGGGGGCTAAACCGAGGGGATTGAAGAGGTTAAAGGAGAGAAAAGACAGGTGATGGAGGTCAACACGAGAGCAGTGAGCGGGGAGGAGGAGATCCAGGGTTCCTACACATCCTCGCTTCACATTAACGTCACACTAGAGCATGCAGGAATCCTACTGGTTAGATAAGTTAGTTAGTTTCAGGCGCACGCACACACACACACACACACACACACACACACACACACATATATAGATCCTGCGGCTCGGAGGAGGAAACAGGAAGCAGGCGTTACCTGGGAAGGCGTTGGGCGGGGCTGGGGTCGGCACGGCGATGGGCACGCCCACGCTGCCACTGCCGCTGTTCTCTCGGCTGCTGCTGCGACTGCTGCTGCTGGGGTGGCTGCCTCCGCTGCTCCCACTGCTGGTGGGGAGTAGGGCGGCAAACACGTCAGACCACAGCACACTCACCGTCGTGCACTCACACTGTCAACGCTGCACCTCTGAGTGTGTCGTCTAATTCTCTCTAAGCTTATATTCTAACAGTATATCCATTTATTAAGATGTCTCTAACTCATCTTCACATATTGACCTTTTTAGACTTAATAGTTCCAGGAACTATGGAGCCACAGGAACTAAACTTTACATGAACCATGAAGATATTATTATTATTAATAATATATATTATTATTATTAATAATATATATATATTATTTTAATATATATATATAAAATATATATATATTATTAATAATATATTAATAATATTAATAATATATATATTATTAATATATATATTAATAATATATATATAATATTTATAATATATATATTAAATATATATATTATTAATAATAATATATATATTATTATTAATAATATATATTATTTATAATATAATATATATAGTAATATATATATATAATATGATTAAGATATATATTAATAATATATATAATATATTAATAATATATATATTATATATATATAATAATAAGAAATATAGTCTTATATATATATATATATATTAATAATATATATATATAATATATATATATATAATAATAATATATATTATTAATATATATATATATATATATATATATATATATATTATATATATATATATATATATATATTAATAATAATAATGTATATATTATTAATATATATATATTAGATTATTATATGATGAGCTGTGTATGAGTCCTTGTGTTGAGTGCATTTTACTGATATTTGAATATAATGAATGGAAAGGAGACATACAGAGATGGAAAAGGAGTCTGATACTCCAAAGTAGATCATGTTTTAAAAGCGTTTATGTTTATTTATATCTGCGTTAGTAACCGTGATTAAATACTCAGACAGCTCCATTTAGATTTAACAAAAAGGATTTTAACGCCAATAAACATCACAAGAACTCTACATTTCTCTTCCTCACATTATTAAAGTAGCACCCTCAAGAGCATTGCTGCGTTAGTGCGAGCCGTTGTGCCTTTGAAATGATGTCAGTGATTAAAAAAAAAAGCACCAAGGACACGGGACAGCGGTGACGCAGTAGCGACACAAGACAGAGACAAAGATGTGACACGCTGTGAAAGCAGGAAGCAGGAGACACACGGGGCAGACTGTTTGTACAAAGAGAGCGCATGAGAGATGAAGAACATGAGCTGTGGATGGAGCGGTGCAGATGAAGAGGAGAGTCGGGGATCTGTTTCTGGAATGTTTAAATCATTCGGCCAACAGATGGGTCGCAATGACGAAACTTTCCATCTTGTTTTTGCGCCCAAACTCTTGATGTCACGTCTCTCACGACAGTCAGGGGAGTCTGTGAATGTCTCTTGGGTTTGGGACGAAGAGTCTCGCCTGGGGAGACGAGCTGACAGGACTGTGGCGGCGACGCTGCCTATGTAATGACTATTACCATAGGAACCTGTGTCTGCTGCTAAATACAGCTCTGACTCTCCACCTCATTGCTCTTATCTGAGCAGCGAGGAGAGCGCACAGGTGAACGATTTAAAAAATAAAGCAATCTGGGCGTTCCCTGGGGGGGGGGGGGGCAACTGTTGTACAAAAAGGTTAATGTTGGTCAAACTTTAAGTGGAATTAAAAAGCAGTACAAGTGGTTTCCATCAGGAGTCATTTGAGAGAAGAAGAAGGGCAAAGGTTCACAGGAGCTGGCTCGCATTTTAAGTGTAGGAGAGGAGAAGAAGAAAAGGGGGAGGAGTAAGAGGAAAAGTGGGCGTGTTTAAGGAGTGTAGAGAGGCATGCTGGGAAGTGGGAAGGGGGTACCTGTACGTGCGGTTCCTCTGATTAACGGATGCAGAGCGCGCAGGGCTCTGCGGCATGTTGCGCGTCGGGCTTGAGACGTAGTCGTTAGGGACAACGGGTGGACGCACCGGCTCAAGCGTCCTATAGGGGGAGTGGCGCCTGCGAGAGGGTCAGGAGGACAGGAGTCGAAGGGGGGGGAGGGGGAGAGAGGGGGGCATCCACAGAGAAGTGTAGGGGGGAGGAGGAGGAGAGCAAGAAACAAACAAGTGCAAACTTAAAAAATGGGGTATGACAGGTGGTGAACATCGAGGCTGGCTGCGGCGAATCGGAGCAGAGCGTCAGGACGAAACTACCGCTGCTGTCGGATAAAGAACACACGGTTATTCTTCCATTTCATGCACTAACCCGATCCTGTAACAAACAATGACTCCTGCGCTCCTCAGCGCAACTGGGAAGTCACGATGACAGAGTTTCGCGAGAGGTTTCATTTAGAAACCGACCTGCGGTTTGAATTTAATTCCTTCTGTTGACCGACTGTGATCCCCTGCCTACATGTTCTGAGCT
Organism: Cottoperca gobio; assembly: GCF_900634415.1. Classification (NCBI taxonomy): domain Eukaryota; kingdom Metazoa; phylum Chordata; class Actinopteri; order Perciformes; family Bovichtidae; genus Cottoperca; species Cottoperca gobio. Next base: position 11,267,147 of record NC_041356.1, on the reverse strand, counting down.
GTAACCTTCAAATTCATTAAATAAAAACAGAAAGTGTTTTTAAATCCGACAGCAGCTCTGATGATGTCCTCAGTTTTAATAAGAGAAAGAAAAACAACCCTGATGCTTTATTGATCTGGGCCTGAGAGGATGCTCTGGCATGTCAATCTCCCAGCTGACACAGCGGGGTGACCCATCTCTGAGCACTGTTGCTATGGCGAAACGTTGCTATGAGGAATATGGGGCAGCCAGGAGTGGGCGGGCTCGGTCACACACACACACACACACACACACACACAGAAGTACATTTTAAAAACAAACAAAGAGGAAGCTGAATAACATAAGATGAATTAAAAGTAAGATGTCCGCTCGTAGCCACAGGGAGAAGGTGCATCATGGAGGGATGGAGCTGTGGTTGATCGGCATGCGTCTTGAAGGGACGGAGACACACACACTGACACACACGCCTCTGAAGGTCAATACTGAGGGTGGACACGCTCAAACACTTGAGAGACAGACAGATATTTACACACGGAAACACAAACAGCATTTGACGCCCAGGAAGGTCCCAAGGGTGACACGAACACAACATTTATGTGCTGCGCACGCAGAGTCCCTGCGGGATAAGAGACACCTTCAACAGTCAGACACACAGAACAGAGACACATCAAAAACATCTCGGGGATCAGGAGCTCTCAGACACAGTAGAAGAACAATATCCACTGCATTAGTTCTACGCTGACAGACTATCAGGGGGAGAAAAGACCAAATACTTTGAATGATTCTCTTTAACTAGATGCATCAAATGAGCACAAGTCCTGTTTTTAAATATCTGCTATAAAGCCTGGGGAGCTGCTGCACAACGACCTGCTGCAGCTACACTGTGAGCATCTCTGCTTGATGCAGCTCAGCTTCTCTTCCACGATGTGAGACGCAGCAGCGCTGAACAGCCGCTCGCTGTCCTCGAGCACAAAGTGCAGGAAAACAGAAGCGATTGTTTCTCCAACGTCCGAGGGCGGTCGCATCTCTGGAAAGAAACTTGACTTACAAGCTGCATGTCGATACCGATGCTGCATCTCTTCTTCTAACTTGTAGTCAAGAGGGTTTTTACTCTGATTAGAAGGTGAAGTCTACACTTTACACGACGGTAGCAGCTGGTAACGTTCCCGATTAGTACGGCGATCAAGAGTTGTTGAGTCTCTGTCTGTGACCTTTGTGATAATGTCCCTCCTGTCCCCTGACATTAGGAAAATGCCAATAAAAGGTTGAAGGCTGGGAGATCTGAGAGCTCAACGGTCTGATGAAACCCTGCTCAGAAGGGGCTTTTCTACACGCCTCCTTTGTATTTTATCAAACTGCTTGCTGAAATTTGACAGATTCATGTTCCTAACAGCCTCAACTTTAGTAAAATGTCAGTGCTTTCAGCCTGAAGCAGCAACACTGGCTGTGTGGTTAGCATCAGCATCTCACTGCAGGCTTCCAGGCCTCTGTACTTTGTGCATGGACTTTGCATATTCCTCTGGTTTCCTCCCACAGTCCAAAGATATGCAAGTCAGGTGGGCAGGAGACTCTGAGAGGCTGCCGTCACATTAGATTAAATCTGATCTGAAATCTGTTCCTTTCAAATGAAGAATTTAAGCAACGCATTGAAATGCAACCAGAGCTTTTGATACGCTGGTGGCATGTCCTCAACACATGTGCAATGAAACATTCATGCATCCTGTAAAAGTGTGTCATTAAATAAGAAGTCAAAGTTCTCTCATCTTGAGAACATGTCATTATCTCTAACGGTACGGTGAGGATTGTATAGAAACGTGTATTAGCATCTTCAAACCTCAACCAGTTCTCTTTTCATGTCCAATTTACACCAACGAAAACGTGTTCTCGGTGGCGAGCTTTGAGCATTTCCTTCCCAACCAGAAGAAGAAAGAGCATTTGATGAATTGAGATGAAAGAATTGCTTGGAAGTAAATGAAGTTTTGAAGAAAATAAGGTTTCTTCTTCAGTAATGTCTGCGTTAAGAGGTGTGTACAGTAATAATAATGCAATAAACCATAAGGAGTCAAATGTCAGCATGCAGTTTGATGTGAACACCTCTCCTTCACAGGGAGAACACATTAGGCTGAGAAGCTTCTTAAAAAGGGACGGTGCAGACCCTGCCTCACCAGCACAGATGAAAACCCAAAATAAAGAAGTACCGCTGAGCTCTCGCACTGAAGTGCATCTTAAAGCACCCCGAGGCCACTAATCAAACAAGGAGGTGAAAGTGGTGATGATGAAACTGGGAGCAACCGGGCCCGTCTGAAGGGCTTGTGGTTAAGTTCCCGAAGCCACTAAAACACAGCCAGTCGGCCTCTGACGGACACAACTCTGCACGTCCATCTGAACACCACTACATACCCAAGGGTCCCTTTCCCTGACATGGGCGGGCTGGGGGGCTTCTGTGTCGGGGGGTTTGTGCGAGGGAGTCCACCTCCTCCGGCCTTCATGTTCTGAGCGCTGGCCTGCGGGAGGAGAACATGGTTGAAGGAGGACGTCAGAGACGGGACGATTAAAACATGGAAATAAAAATGTAATTGGCATTCTGAGAATTATATTAATTGACTTTCATGCCTCGTTAGAGGAGAAGATCGACACCACCGTCATATCTGCTCATGGGAGACGGTTAGCTTAGCTGCGTAGCTCCAGTGTCACATTGAACAGTAATGTTCAGCTCATAATATATACCAAACATATCCAGCTAATCTTTCCATAGCAAACACACTCAAAGAAAAAGACGACAGCTCTCACAGCAATTAAAAACAACAATTAAAGAAAGAAATCACAAAACAACTCTTTGGTTTGATGCTCTTACTGTGAAAGTCTTACCTTGAACCTTTGCAACCACTACGGTTGATAATAAAGATAAAATTAGGCGAGCAGAGAGAGAAGAAGAAGAAATCAGAGGATTAGTGAGTGAAGCAGGAGAGGAAAAACAATTATTCATGCATGTGCCTCATAAAGCCAGGCTGGTGAGATCCAGGCAACAATGGCTCACTGTTCAAATGTGAGGAATGTGTTCTTTGAGACCTTTGTAAGGTTGAAGCTAAGGATTCCACTTTCTGGGAAAACAAGCTCGTCTTTGTTCAGAAAATCCGTTTCCCAAAATCAGCCACTTGACTATTTTATGAAATAGAAAGAAGATTGCACAGGAAGCTGTTCGCAGCACAACAGAACATATTCACGTCCTGGGTCACGTTAGTTTCCCGCCCTGCTGAAAAGCCGGAATCATTGATTTTTTTCTTACATTACTGAAACCCAATAGTGTTTGTTGACCTCTAAAAGTCCTTTCCTGCCGTGAATAACCCACATTAATCCCACTTTTAGAGCTCCCATCAGTCCGTAACTGTCACATTGAATAAAAGCGGAAGCTTTGCATGTCAACCCTCGACAGGGAGGGTTTTAATCAAATAGTGATCATTAAAACTTCACACAAAAAAGCAAAAGGTAGAAAGGTTAAAGCCCCTGCAGGTTTCCCCCCAAATGAACCAGCAGAAAGAGTAAAAGAGCTAAAGGTCCACCTTGACTCCATGGCCCATGTCGTCTAGCATGCTGTAGTCGATGGGCTTGCGGATGTAGCGCACAGGCCTCTCGGGATTGGCTGGAGCGATGATCTTGTGTGTGCGGGATGTGTTCTTGTTGGTGGTGAGGATGCCGATCTCCCGCCGGGCCACCTTCTCTTTGTGGATGTCCACCGTCTGAGGGCGAGAGGCAGAGGAGGTTTCCTATAATGTCGTCGTGTATTTTTGGCCGATTGTAACGTGAACGCTCTTGAAACCCTTTGGACTCGCTTTAGACGCCACTTCCTGTATTTCTGCTTGTTGTGATGTCATTTCTTGGCGTTTCTTCAAATGCTTCATATCCCTAAAATCTATACAGCCTCAGTATTGAAAGACATTTTCTCATCAAGACACAAAACATATCAAAAAAAGTCTAAATGTAACAACATACAAAGATATTTTAAAACTCCTTAAACATTTTAAATATGCTAATTCTTTTATGAGCCGACTCAGCAAATCCTCTGCCATTGTCACGTGTTTATGTGCATCAGCTGCCAACCTGCGAGATGTGGTTGATGGAGGACTCCATGCGGCGGAGCTGCGAGGCCTGGATGTCGAGCATCTGCAGGACATTGTTGGCCAGCGTGTTGATCAGGTAGGCTACGCTGGCCAGAGACTGGGTAGTGTAGTTCTTGGTCTCCTCCAGCGCCCTCTGCTTGTCTGGAGACTGAATGAAGAAAGAGAAGAGCACTTTATAGTGTGCAGAGGAAGCTCGTCAGAAGATTCTGCTGCAGGACATTTTGAAAAACAAGCGTTTACACCTGCAGCCACAACAAGCTCATCCTGACGTCATCTCCCGGCACATTTCTAGTGCATCTCAAAACTCAGCGTAAAAACTTAAAATCCTTATTTTTGTAATAATTAAAGCAAGCAAAAGAAAATACGATTTCAATACGCTTCGTGAAAACGAACAATCCTGGAGCAGATCTAAAGGATTGAGCAGCAGGATGGAGGGAAACTGCTGCATCAAAAAGGTTTTAGTGGCAAGAAGTAACACGTTAAGAAAAAAGCATTAACGGGAAGAGAGCGAGTAATAGAGCTGCAGCTCGTGTGAAAGGAGACTTCTGAGGCAGCGTGGGCATCAACAGGAGCATCAAAGGGCAGATGGATCAGCATGCTAGGTTGAGGTATAGAATACGAGTACTTAATTAGTTAAGTAAAAGTAGATCTAGCTACTATGATCAATGCATCACAAAAATGCCAAAAAGAAAGCTTGTTCACGCCTCTCAAATGAGACGATGTTGCAGTAGTGACAGACATTTTTCAACATCTAAACACAAGTCATTTAGAAATGGAGAATACTTTGAGTACCTTCATTCTAATTTTACAAATTAAACTGTTTTAAACAAACTAGAACTTTAGAAATGAGTCGATTGATAGGAAATTAATCTGCAACTAATTTGATAACCAATGAATCATTTGTCAGGCAAAACATTTCATCGTTCCTGCTTCTCAAATGTGAGGATTTTCAGCTTGTCTTGCATTATAGTAAACTGATATCTCTGTATGTTGGACATGTCGGACATAAATGGAAAAATGGACATTTCGCACTATTTTCTGACATTTTAATCAATGAATCTGGAGAATAATCTGCAGAGTAATATATAAAGAACAATCATTATTTCAAGGCCTAGAAAAAACCCCTTGATTATCTATGTCCAAACCAGCATGCACTTCCTTCTGTGTGCATAGCTGAGCAGCAGATTGATTACAACTCAATACTCGAGGTCACAGCAGCCGGTGTGATTGGATATTGAGTGATTGATTTTATTCTACACTTTTCGATTTCAAATTACAACTATACAGCGAGAGCCAACTGTAAATCATAGTAGATGCACGATAAACCTCTCTGATTCCTTTTTGGGTAAAGTGATTAAATAACTATAACACTGAATAAAATATAGAAAGATAACGAGGCAGCGCAATAAAGCCATATTCAGGGGTCGTCCACACTAGTTCAAACAGCAGCATCCTCAGTTTGTCTATTCTCTTTCATGCGAGCGAGTTTGTGATGCAAGACAAATTCACAATCCAACACGTCATCAAATACAGTCTGCAAACATACAGCATCATTTGAAGGAATGTGCAGGGTGCAGCATTGCTGGGGTATGGAGACAAACGGGTTATGTGACACAAAGTCAGTAGTGTAGGTGAAGCTTCTACCTGCAGGGCAGAAGAGAGACATTTTTGATCGACTGGCGTCACTTGCTAATAGACTGGTGAGGAGAGGATGGATGCATGGACCAGCAGCTGACTAGCCTGAGGTTAGCGGGCTGAAGATAAAGCAAAATGAACCCTCTCACAGCCCAGTTGGTGATGCTTTTTTACTGTTGTTCTTCAATCAGACTGTTTCTCTCCTCATCCCAACACCTCAAATCAGCCTATATGCCAATTACCATTCCTTTACCAGTGCTCTCTTCTCCCTAGATGTAATCTCTGAAGAACACTGTGTGGAGCTCATTTCAGTAAGTTAATTAGATGCCAGGGATTGCTGTGCAATTGATGACTGTATTTGATATTGGTCGGGCACATCTGGCTGATAACAGACGCTCTTAATGATGTGCCTGATATTGATCATATCGCTGTTACATTTTAATTTGTTTATCAAATTAAAACTCTCGGTACATAAAAAAAAAAGCACAAATCAAGTATGTATTTTCTTTCTTTTCCCAAATTGTTTGCGTAATTATTCACAGACCAAAATACATTATAAATGTATGAAGTAGCTGGTCAAACATGTGTGATTTTATTTCTCTACAGGTGTTTTTTTACTCGCTGAAAATGTGTCTGATTCAAAAAACATCAATGACTTTAGGAGGAAATCAATCCACAGATATATTTTCTCTCGGTGGTTGAAAATACTGCGAAAACTCTCATTATCCATCTTCCCACACACACACACACACACACACACACACACACACACACACACACACACACACACACACACACACACACACACACACACACACACACACACACACACACACACACACACACACACCTTTCTCCTCAGGTGAGGGTGCAGTATACAAGTTAATTGCAACATGTCATCTTCCTGAAATGTCTTAAGCATGCGACGAATACTCAAAGCCCCACACGCTCCTGGCGACAGAAGCGTTCATCATTAGAAGATATGAAACCAACTAACAAGTTCAACAAGTGTCCATTACAGCTTGACTAATGTTACTAGAAACCTCTCTTTACTAACATGACAGGACAAAGATGTGAATTAGAAGTATTCAACTAAATATCCCTCTGACAGATACTTCTGTCCAGCTGATCTGTAAGTGGTGATACCCATCTGACAGCAGGGTGTGAAGAATACCAGGGCAGACTGCCAGATAGAAAGCTGCCAACATCGAAAGGCCGCCGCCGCCGCCTTCACAGGGCAACCTGTCAGACCTGATCAGCCACGTTCATCAGGTATGTTAGATTTCAGTATCACACCTTGTGAAAACATCTCCCTGCAAACACTGTGCTCCTAAATGTCAACCTCAGTGATGACAGGCCTGTAAAGTATGAGATGAGGCAAAGCTCGGGTGACTAAAACTGCACCCACCTGCAGGAAACCACACATCAAAAACTGTGAATGGGATTGATTGCATGCACACACACACACACACACACACACACACACACACACACACACACACACACACACACAGATAAATAAATCACAGAAAATGCTCAGAGATGCAACATTACACTGTCTCGAAGAGCAATGTATGAATGGAGATGACAAATCATATCAATGCAGGCTTTAAATTGAGCATTTTCTGGAGTTAAAAGCCATAAATGATGTAGCTATAAGGTGAAGAGCAAGTCACAGTGTTTCAGTCCAACACCATAAATCAGTGGTTGTTGGTAATATTGTCACGGCGGTTAATCTTCTGTCAAACCACAGCTCATGACATTAATCTGGCTTGATATCACGTCCTACATCTCCGGCCGGTGCATGATCAGCTGGCTGCTGTAGCAGCAGTGATTGATCCCGCAGAGAGCCGATAAATTGATTTTCACGGTGCCTGTTTGGTTATTTAGACCGTGGGGTGATGCCGAGCAGCTGGCTAGCAAGCTACCTGGCTAACGGGGTAGCACACGATGGATGTACAAGACACACACACTGTTATGTCGATGAAAATATGAACCAATAAGCATTGTTGATGCCCCTTGACACGGATCTAGTGTGGGGATTACAAAGTATGTGTTAAAATGCCTTGACAGCGGGTTGTTTTTGCTTTAGCCGAAGCTATCGAGCTAGCACGGCGGCATCACATCGGCAGCGTTAGCAACAGCTAGCCTAGCATCAGTTCGCCCCACCGTGATGCCCGTTATAAAACAAAACTACACCGTATTTTCTTCCACACATCTGCCAGCCTACCTGGACATAGTTGCTTTCGCAGTACTCCGCGACTCTTTCCAAATTGGTGAAACTGTCTAGTAGTGCGCTTCGTCCTGCTGGAATCTCCTCTTCCAGAAGCATTTGTAGCTCCGCCATTTTCACATCTTTAGCGGAGCGGTGTGTGTGTGTATGTGGGCGGCTCTCTAGCGCCACCGCGGCCGTGTGCGGTACTGCAGGGATCTCCCAGCAGCTGGTGGAGGGCAGGGGTTCCGAAAATTAATAATGTTTAGAATTTAATTGTAATTGTAGACTTCTAATTGCCAAAATGCTTATGTGGTTTGCAAAATATTTTTAATATACTCAGATTTTTATATGTTTAGAGTTATTGTACTTTCACAGCAACTAAGTGAATCAAATACTTGTAATACATTTATCTCCCCAGAGTGATCCCTTTTTCTTATTATTTAATCTCTCCACAGACTCAGTTACAAAGCAGCAGGCCTGGTTCATGTGCCCAAGGAAGAAGCGTATATTAGCTGATAAAGGGCGTCTGTAATAATTCATCCAGTTAAAAATGTCCATTTATAACGAGTAACACTCCCATCCTCCACTGAGACAAATGTAAAAATGTGTTTGATGTGGGAAGCGTGCTTGATATGGCAAATACAATTAAAAGATTGACACAGACACTCAAAATTCCTTATACATATTTATTAATATGTAAGACGCAGTCGTATTTAAAAAAAGTAAATGCCACGTGGGCCATATCAAAAGACGTACTAGGAATTACAGAAAAACATTTGGCAGTACAAGTTGTTTTTCTCTACATCGTAGAGTATTAAACCACAGTTTCCCCACCTTTACCAGATTTCAACAAGTACAAATTCGACCTGTCAAGAATGATGACAATTAAGAGTTTAATTTAAGAGCATAATGTTGTTTAAAAAACGTTCTGATGAGAAATGACGTTTCTCCAGCAGACTAGATCCTTAACATTCAAGAAATACTTTAATTCCTTTGAATCATTCTGTTAAATATATTGTTTTTTAGAAACACGACTTTTCTTAAAAATAAGTTCTAGCTTCTTCTGCTGACGGTGATCCAGGTTTCGTCTTTAGGTGTGGACACCAGCTCGGATCGCACCTCCGTGACCTGTCCCTTCAGCTGGTGAAGCTTCAGCTGCCGCACCAACGTGCTGAGCAGGACAGTCGCGACAGTGTAGGCGAACCTGTCAGACGGACCAAACATGTGACGCCATTGAAGTACGCAAGACATGCAAACACAGAGAGTTCATCCTGATCATATCATCAAACTCTTACACCTAAAAACAGAACGTTCATTTCCTTTTTTTTCCAGCTCATTAGGCGTCTTGAAGAGTCTATAAAGTTTCGCACCGTGGGTCCAAAAGTACAATATTTCCCCCTGTCGATGTGAACAGAGCGTTCACATCATTAGCTCAGTCGATGCTCAGAGGGATAATAATGTTGTAGTTACCTGAGTTCTGGGCACGTTTGATTCCCTGAGAATCCGAGCAGACAGAAGCTCTTCCTGACTGATTCCTCCTCAAATCGATCGGGGTCGAACCTGAAGGATGACGCAGTAATCACCGTTAAGAAGTAGCACCACGCAGACGTCGGAGTTCAGGATTTGAAAGACGAGCCATTTATTTATGAATGAATTGATGAGCATGTGAAAGTGAAGGTTTGTGTAGAGAACCTGTACGGGGTGCTCCAGGTGTCACAATCCTGCAGGACGACCCCCAAAGCGTAGATGACCAAAGTCTGAAATAAGGCACAAAACTAGGATTTATTTTCATAACACTTTCTTTACCTCGTGCATTATTAATGTTCCTCTTCTCGAGGATTCTCCACAAGAAACTGTCTGGCTGTATTATACGCAGACAGGAAACCAGACACCTCTTTGGGGATGACATGTTGATCGACTTTGCCCTCCACTCCCTGAAGCCGAGCCGCGACGGGGGTCAGCATGGCAGTCCTCACCGTCTCGTTGAGGACCTGCTGGCAGTATCTTCCCAAGGACAGAAACGTGATAAGGTCAAGGTTATCCAGCTCCATGTGCGCCACGACGTATTGTTAAAACTATGACATTATTGTTATTACACACCAATCTGGCAAATCTGTGTACTCAAGTTTCACTTCATTTAGAGTAATGCCATTCTGAGATAGGAGCTGAGATCGTACCTGAGCTGAGGGATCTTGTCCAAGGAAATTGGGTCGGAACCCAAAACGTCGTCCAGCTCCTGGTACAGTTTGTCCTGAACGTCCTGCGAGGTGGACAGGAAGTGAAGCGCCCAGATACACACTGCCGAAACACAACGTCTTACATTTAAGACTCAGGGTTTCATGTGGAAAAAGAAGCGTTTTGAGGTTTGATTTAAGAAATAAACTTTATTCTGATTCTGAAACCATCTTTCGATGGTCGTCACTTACAGTTGGCAGTGATGACGCATCCGGCCAAAGTGAAAACCATACAGTCCTCCATGATCTGAGACAAATAATCATTTCAGTACATTTCTGGGAACCATTTCGATCTTTCAGTTGCATTTTGTGTTTTCCACCAGAGTCGGTAACGTCATCAGTATTCACCTGTCGTTCTGTGAGGCTGGACTGAAGCAGAGCGTCCACAAACGCTGTCTGTTTCCTCTGGGCTTTCCTCTCCTTCGCCACCGACAGCAGCACAGACTCCATCTCTGACAGAGCTGAAAACCCAGAGAGAGAACATTCTTGTTATTTTTTAAAACATTTCTGACATGAACATAAAGCTGCCCGACACTCACTGAGGTTACGAGTTAAAAACACTGCATTTTAAGCATCACTCTGGCTTTCCAGGCATTCACACAGCTTCCAAAAGTAACTCCAGCAGGTGCCAGCACACATAACAATCGTCCTTGGCAGAGAAATCAATAAAAGTCCCTCAAAACAACAGCGGCTGCTCACGGATATTACTGTATGGGCTGCTCGACACACAGAGGAGATCATGTCTCAGTCTCTGCAAACTTTCCCTCCTGTTTCTCTTCAGCCGAACAGAAGAAGCCCGCCGCTGCTCCCGCATGTCAACACACAGCAGGTGCACGAGTCCAAGACAAAGACTACACTCGATCGATTTGAAAAGAACGACAGACGGTTGTTTCCATAAATCCTTCCACTAGGGCTGAGTGATAATCAGACTTTATTTTCAATTACAAGTTCCACAAGGATGCTTTTGTTTTGTGTCGTGTTATAAAACAAGCGCACCCCGCCTTTCCTTTACAGTTTACAAGTTCAGTTCTACTAAAGCTGACCCCCCCCCCCCCACTCACCCTTTTCATAAGTTCCTTTTCTGCTGGAGCTTTTCTCCAGGGAGCCGTCCAAGTAACCTTTTCCGATTTCTGACCAAATCTGGCGAGTTGGAAGAAGAGAACAACAGAACTTTAGCAAACCAAACGACTAAACTTTCTAAACCTCATGGAGCTCAAATGTAAAGAGACATCGACACTAAAGTTTGACACCCACAGGAGCAGAGAAAAGGACTTTTGGTTTTGTACTGACCGCGTCGTGGTTCTTGCGGAAGGAGAGCACCTCGGAGTCGTCTCTGAAGCTCTCGCCCAGAGCCAGCTGGGTGATGGTCTTCATGGCCAGACCCAGCAGGTGGGCACACAGAGGGGTATGCTGAGAGTCCGGGGCAGACTTCCACTTTCCCACCAGCTCCTCCACCAGCTGCGTTAAAGAAAGTACATTTGGGGATAAGTCCACAGAGGTGAAGTGCTTCAGATCCCACAGTGAGTAGTGTGAATGTTTACCAGTTGTAAATACGTCTCATCACAAGTGATACAAACCTTGAGCACGAGAGGGAAGTTGTTCTTCAACGTGTTGTTGATGGCACTCTCGTACACCTTTTTCCTTATCACGCTCTCGGTGGCCCCGCCTCCCATTCCCGACTGGTAACCCAGCAATGACTTCAGCATCGTCTCAAAGGAGTCAGCTGAGAAGAGCAAGAGCATTAAGCATATTCCTTACCTTGACAACACAATTGTTAACATTAACAGACTTACTGGAGTGGTTGGGGTTAATGTGTTGCTGTAGCTGCTGCACAGAGCCCAGACTGACCACCGGCCGACCGCCGAACCAGAACGACGCCACAGACCCATACTGCTGATGCAGACTGACGAGGAACTCATGCAGACTGCCTCTGTTCACAATGTCCTGCAGGTTCCCATCCCTGAGAGCAGACAATCATCATGAGAGTATAAAGTTATTATCTATTTTAAATCTGAAAAACTGTTACACACACACGTTTTATGTTGAAGAGCATTCATCATATTGTTTTATTTTTTAGGATGTAATTGACTCATTGTATATAAACTTAACAACATCCTGTTACTGAATGAATGAAATGAAATCAGAGGTAAAGATCACAACTTACTTCTCATCTGTAGGGTTGAGACCTGGGATGCCAGAGGCCCTTCTGGATGACTGAAAACATGAATTTATTTATATGTATTTTTTAAACTATAGATCAATAATATAGTGTACTTATACAAATTACATATGTATTAATGTGTAATATAGGTTAGTTAGTATTCCTTTTCCAGTTACAGCTAGAATCCATCATGTTCTATTCATATGTATGGAATCCCATTGGAAAATAAGGCAATTTAATGCTTCCTCACTTACAGGCACACATACATTGTATAACACCATAACCATTGTCATCTGATCAATTCTTAAGGTTTTCGGGTAAAATCGGCATTCAAATAACGTACATGACAGCACTCATTTTCAAAAAGTTACTTAAACGTGCTCGTTACCGCCCACTGCGAATCCTTAAAATAGTATTTTATTAAATCAGGTTATTGATTAGTGTGTTGGATGTTCGCCGAAATGAGGAAACGACTGTAACTATTCGCTAAATATCTTAAATGTTGTTGTATCAGACGTTTCTGCTGGGTGGTAAGCAAAGGAACATTAAATCAACACTATTTTGTGTGGACGCTGGTGTAGCGGATAACGGACAGCTAACTAAAGCTAAATTCAAACTTGCACTGACTTACCGGGTACAAATAGAGAACAGCGCCGACCAAAATTATGACAAACGTGACAGCAAAGATGGCAAAGTCCAGCATGACTTCTCGTTTTTAATAGCACTATTTTACTAACTTCTCCTCATGAATTTGGAGATTTCCCACAAACTGATAACAGTCACCACGTCAACAGAAACTGTACGGGCTAGATTGCGTCTCGGTGTTCGACTACACGGTCTGATTAGCAGGCAGAGCAAACTAATCGATGTTAGAAGGAATCGATGGATGAGATCGATACTTAAAGGGATAAATAAACTTATTCTTAAATGTTTTAACATCTTGCTCATTTTATTATTGATATATAAAAAAATGTGCATTATTTTATGAACATGTTTTATTTGGATTCTTTACCTATTACAGATAATTAGATTTTGATATATCATAAATCATTATTCTCGCCAAATTCTAGATACATACGTGTAAGTTTACAAGTCAAAAGCCCCTTTTTATAGTTTTCTACAAAGATTTTTGAACTATTTGAGTATAAAGGCAGGTTTCCTCCAAAGTATGTATGTAAAAATATTCCCTTTTTCTTATTATTTATTTACTTACTTACTCTTATTTTAATTATTTTCTATGTATTTATTTTTCTTACCTATATAAATATTTGAGTACAGTGAGCCAATAAGTTTTACCTGGGTATTCCATAGGAGATAGAAATGTACTAACTCACCTCATCTATCAACAGGCGTTATGTATAATAAGCACCTAATACCATTAGAATTTAATAAAGAGGCGTTGTTGGATAAATATTTATAAAGACACAAGCACATTCACATTTCAAAAAATAATCTACAACACATTCAGAGTTCACAAAAATATGTGCAAAATGACGACAAAGCTGTCAGAGCAGATGTACAGAATTATATTTTCTCAGGCGGTCATTTCTGATTTGTCCTCTGGCTTGTGAGGCTCAATCCTCATGGCGTACAGATAATCTGAGGAAGAAGGACAAGATGATCACAAAACAAAACTTCTTTCTTTTGTTTGAATGTTTGAAGAAAGGGCTTAAGGTATTCAACACAGATATTCTCTCTCACCGTGAGTATAGTCCTGTTTCCGGTCGGGTGGCGATGAAGATCCAGGCCAGCCCCACCAGCAGAGACACCACCAGGTTGACTGTCACCCATGGGTGGAGAATCTGGTGCTCCAACCCCGGTGGCCTAGAGAAGAACAAGTACAGTGTCATGCATCATATCCAGTCTTCACAGTAAGATAGGAACATAAAATGCACACTCACCATAAAGTTGTGTTGGCGGCTGGGTACAGGTTGATCCGATCACTGGTCATCTGCTGGCTCAGAGAGAGCACCAGCGCTGAGAAGTACACTGGACCCACCAGACAAATATACAAAGAGTGGGAATTAAACAGTTTGTTTGAGAGCATCGTTAACCCCGCGTTAAAGGGTCAGACATTCAGTCGTGTGGACTCACAGAACGAGGCGAGCGCGACGGGGTTCAGTGTGATGAACTGATGCAGAGCCTCGGAGCCTTTGGCCAGGTTCACTCTGAGAACACAAGAGTTCATCTTTTTCAGCTGCATTCATCGTCATGCATTTACACACAAATACCAAGCAGCTTCACTGTAACGGGGGATTCAAGCACGTTTGTATTCCACGTCAAGGATGAGACGCGTTGTTGACATATAAGAGCTTCACCTGTCGAAGGCGGCCACGGTGCTGATGGCCAGCAGCATGTAGAGCAGAGACTGGGAGGGGTACGCCAGGCTGTGGTACTGCTCCAGCAGGTTGGACAGAGTGGTGAGGTGCTGCCCGGCTAACATGTACACCACCACGATGTTCCACATGGCGTAGCCCGCCAGGAAGCCGTGACAATACAGACCGAACACCCTGCAACGCAGACAGAGGAGAGGAGACATGCAGGGAGGAGGAGCACACATTTATTATTATCGCAGAAATACAATATTGTGAATTAAAATTCAACACTGTTATAACTTTGCTGCACATTTCACATGTTTGTCTTGTACACCTGAAGCCGTCGTGCACTCTCATAGAAACGTCTCTGGTGGTCCAGAGCGGCTGAATGTGCTGGAAGTCTGTCACGTGATCCGTCTGGACGCTGGTCTTCCTCCAGTCTGAGCGCTCAGCAGCCTGGAAACGCTCTGCAGGTGAACACACACACAACAATGAACACTTGTTTTGCTATTTAACAGCCGCGAACACGTCTTCTTCTTTCGTTACTCACTGTTCCGCTCCACAAACACTTTCCCCACCAGCTGGCTCTGACCCTGCGGGGCCGAGAACAGGGAATGCTGGGGGATAGGAGGCGGAGTGTCGGTGATGATGTCGTCCTCTTCTACGTCCAGCTCATCGGGAAGCTGCGATTCAACGGCTCTTGACTTCCTGAAATCACAAGTGGAAAAACAAAATATAAAATAAAATAAGCTCTAAATAGTATATAACTCAAAGGAGAATGAAAGCAGGACACTAAAGGTTAACTTGTTCTTACCTTCTCTTTCTGTTTCTTTTGACCACTTCTTCTCCATCAGTCGTCTGATCTGCTGCCTCTCCGTTCACCAGGTCGGCTTGGTCATCGTCAAGATCTGAACCCATGAATGTACACTTTAAATGTAATATTTTTAAGAGTGTTAGTTAGTAGAACTACAAAGAATAATTTACAGGCCAACTTATGTTCTCAGTTTTCACCTATAGTGGCGGTTTTCTTTTTCTTCTTCCTCCTCTGCGGGGGAGCGTCCGTCATGGTCTCGAGGGGAAGCTGTTCTCCAATCCCAGATTCCCTCCGGCTGTCCAGGCCTCCCATCTCCATCCCATGATCTAAACAGGAAACATCATGGTGTGTTACTGGTAAAAAGCACGACTTTAAATAGCAAGCGAGTCTCAGATTTAGTGAGACAGACATGTTGTGTTGCAGCTCATGGGAACTATTTTTATTCCCTTTTTGCAACAAAAACAAGCAACGAACTTGATTTTCTGTCACGATCTCATCATCAAGTTGCTAAACTTTAAGGTGAACTAGCCCTTTAAATGCAGGTAAGTGAAAAGTTTAAGGTTTGTGTGCAGATGTGCGTTTATGTGTCACGTACCGTCAGTATCATCCACTCCATCCGTCTCTCTCTTCACCCTCTTCTTCTTATGTTTCAGTGCGGGTACTTCTCCTGCACAACAGAGGAAACACATAAAGAAACTGTTCTCCCAAATCTCCCATAATGTCTATTTTTAACTCCTGACTCACCAGCTGCGTCTTGACTTTATGTTTCCACACGTCCGACAAAAGAGAGAAGAAGAAGAAGAAGAAGAAGAAGAAGAAGAAGAAGAAGAAGAAGAAGAAGAAGAAGTTTGGTTGTTAAGTGACTGAATAATACTGCAGATTAATATGTCACAGCACATATTTCCCTACCTCTGTATTGAGGGAAGTGATCGTTGTCCGCGCTTAAGAGACAAAAAGAAACACAAAGAACAAAAGTGACTTCTCTATTTTATAAATAACTTCAATCGAACAAATCTTATTTTGAACTGAACTTTATGCATCCAGGACACGATTCATTCAAACTTTATTAGCGCATAGATGTCATTTTAATGCCTGCTTTCCGCTGACAATGATGTATTATATAAAGTTCTTGTCGGTCATTATCATCTTGTAAAGCACTTTGTAACTTTGGAGAGTACTTTATTTATTTTTGTTTCTTAAACCTTTTCAAGCGCTGAAGATGTTTAAGCCTTCTTAAGCCTGTTTAGTGAACACCTTGGTCCTCCTGTTTTCCCTCCTGGTCCGTGCAAAAGTGGAAAAATAAGTTTCAACCTGTTTTCTGGTACTTTTATTTAAAAGGAAAAAGCAGGATTATATTAAATTCTGTTCAAAATCTTTAGAAGTTGACCTATTACACAAACAACCATTACAAATCTGACCATTAGCGGGAAGTAAAATAGGGTTAAGAAGGTCCCGTAGCGTTAACACATTAACACATTAAGCTCAGTTTAGACAAACGATGTGTGAGCTGTTCAGAGATTCTCAGTTATAGCTATATAGTTATATACAGTTATATAGTTATAAGTTAGATAACGACAAACCAAAAACACCTTACCATCGTCTTTGTGGCCATTCCAGCCAAGAATCAAGTACGAGTGGAGCGACACATAATATCCTGGCCGGCAGTTAAATCCTCAGCTAAATCTGTGTTCATACATCCGCCAGGACGGAGGATTATTCAGGGCGGAGGTCAGACGACTCAAATCTTTTCAGAATCTTGTGTGCGGGTGAGTGAAACGTCCAGGAAGGAATCTGGTTTTGATGATGCTTGTTATAAACACCAACAGAGTAAACTCTGCTTTATTTTTAGTCCCTACATACACGTGGACAACTTTTTTTTTTATAAATACTTGTCAGGTTTTGTTAGGTGACTATTACCGTAAAAAAATAATTATTTCTTTAGGTGAGACGTGACTTTAGTCAGATCTTCCAGCCCTACTTTGCATATATATATATATATATATATATATATATATATATATATATATATATATATATAAATAAATAAATAAATCGAGGAAGTCATTTGTCTTAAGTCTTAAGTTTTCAAATGCCTGCCTGGCTTCGTCAATAAATGTTTTGTGTATTAGTTTTAAATGTGTTTTCATTGCCTTTTCTTCACATTTTTAAGGCTGCAATCAGTTAATCTATCGACAACATTTTTAATAAACAAATTAATTGTTTATGCTTTCAAATATCAGAAAACTGAAAATCCAAAGACATTAAATTTTCACTACTAAAACAGATAAAAGCAGTGAAGTTGAAATCCAAAAAGTGTTGAAATTTAGTAGTTTAAATTGCAAAAAAACAGATAAAACGAACGTTACCAAATATGTGACGCTTAGTTTCACAGATTTAAAATAATTATTAATTGGGTAGATCGGATTGTTTACTTCCGGTAATTCCCATTGTTTACTTCCGGTGACTTGCAATAGGACGTAAAGGAGGCAATTATTGTAACATTAAATTAACATTAAACGAGCATAATGCACTGCAAAGGAAATGAGGTTAAACTAATAACACCTGCAGTTATATGACTAACCTGTGGAAGAGGCGGGAGCTCCCTGGGTCGCATTTTCTGTAGTGGAAAAACGTAAATTATTAGCAATATTTACAAGTATGCTAACTAGCATAACATAAAAGTGGTCCCAATTATAAATGTAACTTATTACTGTACTGTCTGAATTTATTAGCGTACAGCTTTAGTTTACACAAAAAGTATTGTTTTATACAGAAAAACACAAAACAGCATTTAATTTTAGTAAAAATCTGTAAAATCTGCCACTTCAACGGCAGGAGTTCATGTCAGTTAGGGAAATAAATTACCGTTAGAGCTCCCGTATCCATACTAAGCAATTTCTCCGGAAAAAAGCGCCTTTAAATATTAATCCAGTTAAATCATCTTTGGTTGTTAGGAATATTTAACGGCTGCAGCCGTTTAAAAATGCGCAAACAGCTTCTTATTGATTATTTACTTTGTTTATGCTCTGCATGTGGAGAGAGCCGTTACCCGGATGCATATATGCGTGGCACACAAAAGCAACTTCCTGTATCTTCAAAATAAAAGCTCACATACAAAGCAACAAAACATGAATAAACTACGAAAATGAATATATTACTATCAGAAGTGGTTTATTAATGTCACAAAAAAGGTACAAACGTTAAAATATCATACTTTTGTATATTATCACATTAGTTTAATTAAATAAGGACACAAAGTGTAATTATTGTGTCAAACACAGCGTCTTTTAATGTTTAGTAAATCTTTTTTGGCATGCAGTGACATATTTTAGGCTATACCACCAAATAAATGACACAATTCCAAATGTAAAACAAAACATATACCAATAAACCACTTTTCTTTCTAATATGTAAACATTAAATGGAAAAATATCACATTCTTTATTGCAGGTCTGTGTAAAAGAGCGGGGAGCAGGGCAAGAAAGAAACCGATAACAATAATCATAATAACACTCAGAGAGAGATATGGCCTCGATGTTCTGCTCAATTTAGAAAATCTGTCATTTGTGTTGCTCCCAAAAGCAGAGACAAAGATGCACTTAAGTTGTTTTAACTACTAGTTAATAATTCCAGGGATTTCTTTGAGCTCCAGCTCCATCTTTATCGTTTATCGTTTATCGTTTATCGTTTAAGAAGCACACAAGTAACAACAATACCCTACTCCCCTAAATCATGAACATTGATTTACATGTTAAGATTGTACAGTGAGGAATCTGTAAAAATAAAGATAAAAATTGCTGCCATGATAATAGGGATCACATTTCTCGTGTCCCCTTCGCCTCCACCTCCATCCTCCGCCCTCTCTTACGTGGTGATGGGTCGTATCCAGCTGGCCGGGACCCACTGAGGCTCGTCCTGCGCCTTCCTCACCGCCGTCAGCATCTGGACGCAGGAGTCCTGCAGCTCATCGTTGACGATCACGAGGTCAAAGAACTGACAGAAGTGAGACTCGATCTTCCGGGCGGCTTCTTCAATCTCCTGGAAGTCTTCATCCTGTTGGAGACAAAGGAATATAAATCCAATGGGACTGACGTAAAGTTTATCAAAACTAAAGGATAGACATTCCCTGTAAATCATTAAATCTGGGGTTTACTTTGAACGGTCGGTTGACGTAGTAGTTGGTGGTGATGTACGAGTCCTGTCTGGTCTCCTTGAGGCGCTCCTGTGGCGGAGGCTTCACGTAGATGATGTAAGCCTTCAGCTCGTGGGTCCTCACTGCCTGAATGGCCTTAATGAGAAATAAAACATTCTAATTAAAGTTCAAGTGACTGGAAGCACAAAGAAAACCAAAGAGGACGATAAAGTTGGGATTACGTTTGGCTCGATGTCCATGACGCAGATCTTTCCGCTGTTTAAAACGTCCCTCACAGACTCGACGCTGGTGCCGTACAGACTCCCTTTGTACTCCCCGTACTCCAGAAACCTGCAGGACACCATTTATAATCAAACATATCAGCACTTAAACATGAATACAGTGACAGTGGGTGTAAAACGTTCACAGTTTGCACAGAGTTGAGTGACACCTTCACTCTGCACTACATTCATTGATTATCAGAGACAGTTGTACCTGTTGTTATAAATCATGTGGTCGAACAATTCTCTGCTGATGAAGTTATATTCTCTGCCAGCCTCCTCGTATCCTCTGGGTGCTCTTGTGGTGTCTGGTGAAGCACAAAGGAATCATTTAATCATCATCATCATACAAAGAGCTCCCAGAAACAATCTTTCAGGGTTTTAAATGTGCTGTAATAAAGATGTGGGTCATTTTAGTTGATGTAAGTTTGTACGTACGAGGTAAAGCTCCCTGGAAGATGTTGGGGTTAATGTCAATCAAGCGCCTCCGAAGTTCATTCACACCCACACCGGACGCCCCTGAGAGAACAAGAACAACTTCACAGTAACCTTACATTTAAATCGCATCCAATTTGCACTTTGAATGATTTCTTTGTGTGATTTGTGTGAA
Organism: Cottoperca gobio; assembly: GCF_900634415.1. Lineage (NCBI taxonomy): Eukaryota > Metazoa > Chordata > Actinopteri > Perciformes > Bovichtidae > Cottoperca > Cottoperca gobio. Next base: position 11,246,653 of record NC_041356.1, on the reverse strand, counting down.
CAGGAACTGTTGCATATTACACCTTCAGACGCAGCATTAAGACGTCTTACTGTACCTAAGAGGACGATGAGGCGGTGTGCGTCCTGTGGGTGGCGCTGGTAGCGCACCACCTCCTCGTAGGGGCTGTTGAGGGCGCTGAAGCAGCTGCTGGGGCAGCGGATGTGGCAGGACGGCTGGGTGGTGCTGTGACTCCGCCGCCGACACAGACGCATGCTGCGCCTGAAGCCCACTGAGAGGAAATCAAAGTGAATGAGAAATGATCCCTGAGATGTTCAGCCCTCATGCAAACCCTTATATATAGAACATAACTGAGATGAATAGAGACTTACCGAGGTAGATCCCTTCAGCGTTGCTGCAGAAATGATCCTCATCTGGGCGAAGAGAAGCAGAGAGGAACATGGAGGTGAGGAAGGGTTCAAATAAAGAAATAGATTTTACAGGAAAATATAAAATAAATTAAAGATGCACGGCAGCAATTTAGATTTTCAATAAAGTTGAGGGCTAAAACAAAGCAAAGGTTGGAAGTGAAGCAACGACTACAATTCCCATAATGCATTTCACCAAGTTCGTTTTTTCTAAAAGTCTGTATTCTCCAAGTTTCTCCACACATTGATTAGTAATTGTTAATTTGTTGGACTATTTGAATGTATGCTCTCTGCATGTATGTATTTGTCACCTTCTCTGAGCTCCTCTGACATTTCCCCCGTCACACAGCCGGAGAGTTTGTAAAAGAAACAATAACAAATGTTTCAGATGAAGGACGAGACACAGAGTGAAACCGAATTCAAAGTCTAAACGGGATGAAACAACAAAGACTTACCTACCAGATTCAAACGCCTCCTCGTCTGACAGAAATGAAACGACACACAGGAGGAAGTGAATCACAAAGAAGACGTGCAGTAAGTTAGCGTGTAAAAGATGTGAGTGGAGATTTACCTGCTTCGACACATTTGTCATCGATGGCCATCATGTCTTCCTCTGTGGGCGAACGATGAAACGTTATATTTGCAGAAGAAGATATACACCGTTTAGTTTTAAAGGTGTGATGTCCTTACCTTCCTCTACAGTGCTCACTTCAGTAAGCGTGGAGGAAAGCACAGAGAACATGTGAAACCAGAGGCCGAACATGTTAAGACGTTTACATAAAGTCTGAGAGACGTTCGAGGAGCTTACAGGTGTGTAAGCAGGCATGTGGCTGATAAGGCTGAGACCACCAGAAGTCCCTCTGCTTCCTGTCACAACAAGCACACGTGTGGTTAAAAAGATGATCACACACACCTTTATAAATACTTCACATCAGCTGTCAAGTCCGAACGCTGCAGCTGAACAACTTTATGAGTCTAGAACATTTCAGAAGATGCTGGAAAACCCCCCCACTGCTGTGCAGCAGAATAAGACAACCGACCGCTTCAGCAGGTTGGTGGAGGGGATGAGGCCGGCGCAGGCCGTGTTGCTGGGCAGTTTCTTGGCCTGCCACCAGAGGGCGTCCGTCTGGTCCACAATCTCCAGCACGTCACCTTTCCTGAAGCTCATACCTGCGTCGGCGCAGGGGATGGAAGGGTCCTGCTGGGGGCTGTAGTCGGCCATGGCGCGCACGTACAGCTAAAGAGACGTCAGTTTAATAAGTTGACATGAAGGCGATTTCATGTGCGTGTAGATGAGGATTTACCATCGTCTGGTTGTGGACCGGCCTCTCTGTGATGGGAATGACCTTGAACATGATGGTGCCCTGTGACCTCACTTGCTGATTGGTTGAAAAGAAACAAAATTAATTAATTAGCAGATATTAATGAATCCTATTCACTGTGGAGCATGCATCTGGTTTAAGATGCTTGAAAATAGTAAAAAGTACAATGTTGATGGTGTTACGCTCTGGTTTGAATGATTTAATGTGGACATCTTTGTCCATTAGGGTCTGACTGTGTGTATTTTGGCTACTGTGTGCGCTCTTATTGCTCCCAATTTGACGTACCACAACTTGGATGACTTGCTCAGGTTCCATCCCATCCACAGGAAAACCATTCACCTCTATGATCCTGTCCCCTGCATGGAGCAGACCTACACACACACACACACACATTACATTAGGGTCAACTACTTTTCATATAATAACGATACTAATCGGGGATCTATGCAGTAAATTAGGGACACTACGCTTGAGAGAAAAGGCTCACCACTTCGATCAGCCAGCCCTCCATGAATCACCCGAGCGACAAAAATCTCCCCCGTGGTCTCGTTTCTCTTTATCGTCGCTCCCTGGAACAGAAGAGATGAAGACAGAGAATAAAGGAAGCTGCTGTGGAGTAGAGCGTGGAGTCTGCAGGAAGCTGTGACAGGATGGAAAGACGGGAAGGTTTGAATCGAGACACAAATGAATCCTGATGAAGTTCCTGAAATGAGAAGAAAGCAGCCGTATGTGCAGAATCCAGAATGAGTGAGGATGGTGAGATACCAGAAGAAAGCAGGAGTGGAAACATGAAGGATGAAATGCTCCACAGCACGATGGAAGAACGACAAATGGCTCAAAACGTAAAGTAATAAATGTTGGCTACCACGTGCTCGTCTGCAGATCAACCACTCTGTGGAGACGGCTTGAAAGGACCCAAGAAGTCCACTGTTTGGACACTCTTCGGCGTCTCTCATGTCGCCTTCTTCCTCCTCTTCTTCCTCTGGTTTGAGCAACCTCCCTTCACAGTCTTCTTGGGCTCTTCCAGCCGGCCGTTGGTCAGAAGGTGCTTGGACACCTTAAGCTCAGCGTGCTTCCTCTGCGGTGAAGGAGCGCTCTTGGTTTTCAGGGTAGTTCTGGGCGACCCACTGAGACAGCTGGTCCCCTGGGAGGTGCAGGGAGCGTCCAGGGAGCTGTTGAGGGAGCTGGAGGAGGAGGAAGGAAGTGAGGGGAATGAACATCTGGATTGGTGCGTCAGGGATGGACGCTGCACTCCGCTCTTCTTGGGAGTGCTGTCCTGCTCAGCAGGTTTCCCCGAGGTGTTGATCTCAGTCCTGGTGGGGGCGAGGAGCGTCTGCAGCCGGTCCACCACCTGAGTGAGAAGAGCCAAGGCCTGCGAGTTGTCCTGCACCGTCTCCGACATGCGCTCAGTCGCGGCGGCCATCTTCTCCCCGAGGAGCTTGATGTCTTTGGTGCTGCTCTCCATGGAGCAGGCGGCCAGCTGTACCGTCGTCCTCAGCTCGTCCAGACTCTCCTGCTTGGCGAGCTCCACGGGGGGCAAATCAACCAAACGGCGAGGGCGCATGGGGCTCGGGGGGGCAGTGCGGATGCGAGGGCTTTGGTTGCGAAGCCTGGGAGGCAGGCCTTGCTGGAGGTAGCCGTGTGCGTTGGAGTAGTAGGGTACGGTGAGACACGGGGGAGACAAAGTCCACCGCCGCGCTGTGGGAAGCGGGGACGTGGTGTTGCTGGACTCTCCTGCTTCATCTTCACTGTCCAGCTCTTCGATGATGTTGTCTCCAACGCAAGAACAGACATTATTAATCCATGAAAACAGGGCTGCACAATGAGGGAAGTATGGGAACATGATATTAAAGTGTTTCCTACTCTCTCCTGCTCATTGATATTGTGCAGCCCTACTGAACACAACAGCTGTGATGGAGGATGGAGGATGGAAGAAGACGGATGGCGGATGATGAAACTTTTCTTACCGATCAGAAGGGAGCTGTAGACCGACGGCGCAGAGCGGTGCAGACTTTGCTCCCAGAGCAGGTCTGAGTAACAAACTCTGCACCGGCTCACCGGCTCGCTACAGCTCATCTGACAGTTACTCATCGGCTTATAGCGACGTGGAGGGTACGGCTGAGCCTGCCGCTGCGTGACACAGCGCCTCAGTTGGTGGGTAGCTGCCTCTGCGAACGCTACACAACGACGAGTCCGCGATGTTCAGGCTCCCAGCTGCAGGCCCCCGCACCCCGAGCGCACCTCTGTGCAGCCTCTGCTGGGTCAGGCGCCGCAGGGTCTGCCAGTGGCTGCGGATCCCCCCTCTGGAGAGTTTTGCGCATGGGGAGGACGCACTGGGACGCCCGAATCTCTGGTGGTCGCGGAGCTGTGAGACAACAGAGTCACTCAAAGGTAGACGGAGATGAAGAACTTTCCATAGATAATAAATCCAAACTAATTAGTTTTACTTTTAAAACCCTCCCTTCAGTGGTTTCTGCTGTTCTGCAGCATCGACAGACAATTACTCAAATGAGAGATTATAAAATTCAAACATCTGGTCTGCAGTCAGCTGATTTATATTTGGCACTAAAAGAAGCCAAATATTAAAATATCCACGAGCATCTGCTTCCATTGTCCAGTTTACATGCTGACATGTGTGAACGGTTACAGACACAAGCTTTGTATTTGTACCTACGTTGAGACTTCTGCATCCACCCAAACCCTAAGGGAGATGGAGGATCCATCTGTCACATACTGAACATTATAACCCCCCCCACAAACTACAGGAAACAGTTTAATACAACAGTCCTGCAATAAATTACTTCCTGGTTTGAAAACAGAGAAGTTTTCCTGATCCCACAACTTAAACGAGGGTGTCGACCCACAGGTCAGATACCTTAACGCAGGGTCCCTTTTTAATGCTACTCGACCAATTTGACATATAATTATATATATATTTATTGTAAATTATTCAAAATAATTTGATGTTACAAATTATTTTAAGATTTAATAATACAACGTCAAAAAAATGAGCATTTTTAAGACTTTTGAAAGATGGATTTAAGACATTTTAATACCAATTAAAGCCTTATAAACACTTTCTAAGGATCCTGTAGTTACTCATAAGTAACGAGGAGGCTTTAGCTGTGTCGCTCACCAGCGGCTGTTTGTTCTTCACCAGGCAGACGATCCTGGTGGCCTCCTCCTCATCCGGCAGGTCGTCTGGCATCGGTGGCAGCACCGGCTCATAGTCCTTCTGGGCCACCGTATCATGAGCTGAGAGCAGAGCCTGCACAAGAGGAAGATGCATTTATTTTTTGTCTTTGTTCATGTATATTTAGTCAACTAACAAAGTATAAAGTCTTCTCACCTGCAGGTGTGGCTGTCTCAGGATGCGGTAGAGCTCTTTGGCCTCCTCAGAGCAGCCCGGCAGCGCTCTGATGTCGATCAGCAACTACACAGACATCAAAGCACATACAAACCATTTAAAAAAAACAAACAAGCGAGCAATGCATTTTTAATAAAACACAATCTGAAGCGTCACCTGAAGAGAAAGTCCTGAAGCGTAGTCCAGAGCTGGAGCTGGGGAACCTCTCAGGAACCTCTGGAGACACTCATACACCTGAAAACAAAGGTACAAATCCTCAAATAATGTTCTTTCTTTTCTCCTTGCTTGTACATCCAAAATAAATAATAGAATACTGAAACTGATGTTTTGCACGGAGACGTCATTAAAGAATAAAATAAATGTTTAAATGTTTCCAGACCTTGATCAGCGACTGCAGCCAGGGGGCGTTCAGCAGACAGTGGAGGACCTCCGCTCCGTCAATGTCCTGATTCACCGACTGCCTCACCTCCTCAATCACATCAGTCAGGATCTGACGCAGGCCTGCAACACACACACACACACACACACACACACACACACACACACACACACACACAGGCGGATTATTAATAAACAGAAAGCTGAAGCAGTATATAAACGTGGTAAAAAGGTACCAGTGGAGTCTCCTACTGACCGTGTTCTCCTAGTTCACAGTGGGGGGTTAACACCTGAGCCGCCACCGCCTGCCTCATGGTCACTGGACCCCCGACCTTTGACCTCCAACCGCCTGCCGCTTACAAAAACCTGGAAAACCTGGGAACGTGAAGGAAACACATCAAGCGGTGACTTTAGTCTGTGTGTGTGTGTGTGTGTGTGTGTGTGTGTGTGTGTGTGTGTGTGTGTGTGTGTGTGTGTGTGTGTCTCTGAATGCCACTCATTGTTCTCTTTGCTTGTATTGCAAACGTTTCCAACAGCGAAGATGACATCCCAAACTATGAGCGCAGATTATTGATGATTTGACGAAGAATTGCAGCGGCGAGAAGTCGAGGCTGGTGCAAGAGGATGCCGGTGGGGACCAGAAGCTTACGCGCAATGCATTGTGGTACATGTAGGCTCAACTTCCTCCGTCAATATAGCACGCTTGGTTGATTTATTTGCCTTACATTTTAACTGCTTTATTTATTATTAAGATTCTTATCGGACTACAAGATATGTCAGCGAGATGAGCGAACAGAATCTGCTTTTACTTTTATTTTATTTACCAAGAGACTTTGAGGCTCCTTCAGTTTCCCACCCGTTTAATAATCCAGCCGTGAGCGTGCCGTGGGACCAGGTAGGGAGGTGCAGCTACAACTTCATTAGTGGTTAGCGTGAACGGGGTCAGGGGTTAATGGCGCGCTTCACCGCAGCTCGTGTAAGAGCAACGAGGATGCAGAGATGTGTAGACCCTAATCTCTGGCTGCTGAGCAAACACCCGTATGTAGGTAATAATTCAGCTGTGATGTTAATTTGACATTACTGCGGACACTGTGACATAAACTCTTAATATTCAGATTGTACCACCTCCATATACATCATCACGTGATGAATTCAAAAACAACTGATTCAAAGAGGATTTCTTGTAACAGGAGGATCTCAATATGTTGCTGTAGTTAAATCAGAGGAAGAGGATGATCCCTGGGGCCTTCCTCCAAACACTCCCCTCTTCAATAGGAAAAAGCATCTTACCTGTACGTCTGAGTTCTTCGGGACGCCACGAGCTTTTATCCTCCAGCTCCTGCAAGTTTTTAGCACCAATATTTGTGCAGGAAAATGTATATATGGTGGGAAAATATTCCCCGGAGACTGGACTACACTTTCATCGAGCTGCAGGGAACGAGAGGTGGAGAGAGACACAGAGACAGAGGGGAGAGAGAGAGAGAGAGGGCTGTAATCTCTCCCGATCCCAGTTAATCCCGGGCAAGTGAGCTGCCTGCCTCTGGCCACCGGAAGCCAGTTCCTCCCTCACCGGCTGGCTGTTTGCCGCGGAGCTGCCAAATCTTCTTAACTCTTTCAGCTTTCAGCAGCACGCAGGAGGAGGCGACGCTGACAAAGAAGGAGAGAATTGAGGCGTCAGGAGAAAGGCTTAACGATGAGACACAGCGTTGTGTACTCAGATTACAGAACTGCTTCATAATTGCAGCTCTTAGAAAGGGACAGAATTAGGGAGATGCGTAATTTAAAGGATGAAAAAAAGTAATTAAAAGATCTGCTAATCTGCCAACAGCTGGAGTTAATGGACATCAGATAAACTATCTTTTAGTCTCTTTACTTAAGACCAAACATCTGTCCGGAATGGGGGTAATCTCCTGATTGGTAATCTTATTCCTTGCATTTGAAAAGTCCCAAAATGCCTGATTGTAACCAGAACACTGAGATTATCCCTTTCCTCTTGATAAAAACACGGCTTTGTTGACCAGTTCTCACCCTCAAGTCTCAAAAGAAAGTGCAACGCTGAGAGGATTTGTGAGTATAAAAAGAAACATTTGCAATAAAAGCTGGAAATCCACTCAACATGTTGTTTATTTATTTCCTACATCTTCCTAAAAGCTTTGGAGCCTCAGAAACGGACATTTTACAGCCGTGTTCTGCTGTAACTTCATAATAAAGTGAATATTTTACATGTGTAGCCACCTGACATGCCACTACTGAGCTCCTGAAGCCGAGAAAATGTGTCAAAGTCAACGAATTTTTCCTTTTCGCCAGTTAATAAATAATATTAACATTTAATATTCTTCTTACCAGCGGATTGGAGGTTAAAGGTCACGTATAAAACTTTGTATTTCTTTCATTCAGAACACAAATTCAGTTTGCAATCAGATAAAACCGACGGCTCACATTTGAGAAGCTGGAACCAAAACACTTTTTGCATTACAGTTAATTTGTGTAGGAACCACATAAAACTGTAGGAGCAGATTAGTTAGCAACGTACATCAAATAAGTTTATTGCCATCTGTAATTATTTAAAGGTACAATACATTTGACATCATTTAAAAGACACACAGGTGTGAGTCACATCAGCCAGCTCAAACACAAATGTCACCGAGTAAAACACCAAAGTCCATTGACAAAACAGTCATTTTAACACAATGCAACAGTATGACCTGTGTGGGGCGTTTTCATAGTCAACACGTGTTGAGGACATGAACCCAACATGAGCTTATGAACATAAATCTTTAGTTTACATTTAGAACCATTCAGTTTTGATTTAAAATAACACTTCATGTACGCGAGTCAGTTAACCGTCACGTTAAACGTCCCGTTCTGTAGATGTAGTTTGGTTTAGAAGTCAGTTGACTTTTGAAAACACCACTTTATCCTTCGTCTTAAAGTGGCAGCAGCAACTATAGAGGACATGACAGAGGTATAGTGAAATATACTGAACATACTGAATTCGAAGCCTCTGGTTGACAGAATAATGATGTACCTGGGGAATGTTTTTCGCAAATGAACTCCTGTTTTCCAAAGACAATACTGCGTCACTTCTTTAAGTGTCAGGCACATACGGTCTCAGCAGTAACAAGAGCTCATGAGCAGGGACGGAAGAGCTTCATCACAATCACAAAACGTACCAGAGGCCCAAATTCACAGCATTTTATAACAGTTTGAAGCCGTTTTGTTTGCACATATTACGGCTTTCCCAACATTTCAGAGTAAAAACCTTTTTAGTTAACAACGTGCAGCTTTAAATTCAAACCATTTCCTGTTGCTAGATTTAGAAAATCCTTCAGGGAAAAACAGTAGCTTCACCTAAATGTATCCTCTTCTAAAAGAGGCCTCTGATCCACTGACGGCTTTGCTATTGTTAAACCATCGGAGATAACAAAAGCCATGATATTAACAAAAAAAAAAAGAAAAAGGGCGGGGCCCTCCTATGAATCCCCGCTTAAGCCCTTTTATAAACGGACATGTGACGCAAATCACAAATAAGCAACAATGTCTGACAGTTAGTGGTGTAAATGGTTTAAAAAGAGGACATTGAGCGTTAACAGATGGCTCGGAGAGTCGGCTGTGAACATCACATCTATAAAAACAGTGTTTGTTTCTCGCCTGAAACCCAAAAATCAAGCGTAATCTACATGTTTAGCTTCTGCATTTACAGTGAACAGGTGTAATAAGATCTTCACGTGGTGGTTAGTTTCATGAAATATGTGCGGACTTCTCTCCCAGCCTGTCAAGAAACACAACAATCAACACAAACTCTTTATAGTTATTTTAAGCTTGTTGTCTCCCAAAAACTCAATTTCTATTTCTTTGGGAATAAAGGTGACCTCTGTAGTGGAACCTGCAGCTCCTCTACTTTCTAAAAAGAAAGCTTTTATATTGATGTCAGTTCACAACATTGCATGCATCGAGTGCATTAGGAAAGAAACATGTTGTCCTGTAATGAAACATGCAAACGTTTGTTTTCAGCTGCATTGAAATGGTTCATTTATCCTACAAATGCTTTACTATGTTTACTGTAAGTTAGAGTATTCAGCCACTATCTAGGTTGAATTTAGAACTTGAAAACACCTTGTGGGTTAGTGGAGGAGGAAGTCCCGGCTGTAAACACACTGCTGTCTCAGATGATGATACAGGCTTGTCAGTTTAATAAAGTGTCATGCTTTCCAGGAGCACAAATGATGTGAAACACTGAAGGTTAAAAACGTGTTCTGCGACAGATCGTCTTGCAAAAAAGTTGATTTGCATGCTGACGAAATGTAAATCTGAAGGAAGGACAAGAGGTCGGGTGTCTCACAGTGTGCCGGCTGTGGGCGGAGACGCCAGAGAACAAACCGCTCCCGTTGGCACACAAATAGAAAGTGGTATAAAGCTTAAATTCTCTCTCCAGGTAACAACGTCAGGGTCTCCCACAGGAAGCGGGTCTTTCACTGTGGACGGCATGAAGGGGCTCATCTCTGGCAGTATTCACATGTGCACCTTCATGATCCATCCGTGGACAGGAAGCTGGTAGAGGTCAGTAAAGAGTGTGAGTGTGTGTGTGTGTGTGTGTCAGAGAGGGGGAGGTGGCCCCGTCTGCATGACAGCAGCAGATGGAGCTGTCGACAACCTGTTCACATGATCCTTCGCTTCCCATTGGCCGCTGCTCGCATCAGTCATCCTGAAGCCTGGCTGATCCTGGCCCTGTGATTGGCTGTGATGGTCGGTTGGGACAGCAGGAAGTTGACGCCACACTCGTCTCTTAGGTGATCTTCTCGTGCTGGATCTGGTAGTAACAAGCCTGGAGGTGGAAAAGACAGACACACACACACACACACCATTAAGACGTGCAGTCGAATATGATCTGTGAAAGTTTATCCTGCTGTGATCTCATCAGACCGGGCGGGACAATCATTCAGTTACAGATGTTACCTTGAGGGTGGTGAACATGATGCCATGCTCTCCGTGCTGCACGCAGGGGTCCATCAGGTCTTCAATCAGGCTGACCTCTGACCCCAAGTTTCTGATTCTGAGAACAAAAAATCTAAAGTTTTTTACGATTTAGTGACTTAGCGATTAATCTGCTGATTATACGCTGGTTTTGTGGCTGACCGTGCACGCAGCACCACGTAGAGGAACACGGGGAAGAGGTCGTCCATGGACCACAGGAAGTCCTGCTTCAGCAGCGACTGAACCTCCTGCGTGATCTCCTCAAAGGTGAGCTGGATCACCTGCAGCTTGTCTGACGGGGTGAATGTTGTGCTGCAGACGAACAAGGAAACTTGTAAGAACGTGTGAATGAAAAACCACTAAAGCTTCAGACGTGTGCGTTTAACTCGTTTTAAAAGTCGGAGCCGTACCTGATCTGTTGGAGAGTTTCCACTGCCGAGGCGAAGCAGGCGTCCTTGGTGCTGGAGAGAACCTGGAGGACAAACATGACTCTGTCAAACACCAGGATCTGTTACTGTGCTTAAAGTAAAGTCAGAACAACTAAACCTCACCTGCTGCTTCTCCCCCAGTGCAGGCAAAGAGGTGGGGATGGAAACAGGCCAAAACTTCCTGAGGAAAGGAAGTCATTGTTTAGGACTCACATGCAAATCCTTAAAATGAAGAGTCTTTATTGCACGTTGCCAGTGTGTGTGTGTGTGTGTGTGACATACTGCTGAACACCCAGGAAGGCGAGGAGCGCCAGGTCGGGCTGCTTGTTGAGGCGGAGGACACACTCCCAGTAGACGTCGTCCTCCTTCTCCTTGTCCAGAGCGTAGAGGGTGAAGAGCGGCGGGTAGAGACGAGGAAGCAGGACGGGCAGCAGCAGAGCCGAGCTGCTCACCACACGACTGGAGGACACAGAGGAGAGTTTAATGGGATCCAAACGGGGTCACTAAAGCTTCCAGGAGGGGACATTGCCCTGTCTTTACCCAGGTTTAGGTGACTCTAGCGGGGCGTCGCTCGAGCCTGGCTCCTTCTTGTCCTGCAAGGTGGTCGGCTCTGGAATGAGACCGCCCTCTTCTGGCAGGTCTGGGAAAAGAAACCTGCAGAGCATTCAAGAGCATGTAAACAACAGCGTCTGTCCCTTCAATGCACTACATGTCATTTTGCACCACAAAAGGGGGGGGGGTCTCTCAGTTTGGGGACGTTGTGATGGGATCATGGGAGTTTGCGGCACGTGGACTACCTGACGATGTGGAAGATGCGGTTGAGGTAAGACTTGATCTCGTTGACAGCCTGAGGCAGCAGCCGACGGTTCGCTCCAACGCCCACGTAGGTCATCCTGTAGACCGCCACCAGGGTCTCCACCAGCCGGCCCAGCGGGTGGAGGGGGGTGTCACACGCCTGGAGGAAGAAGAGAATACTTCCAGTGTTCACTGCTGCTTACTCAGTACAACCAGGTGCAATAATGACCGCAGACGGGCTCCGCAGGTCTACCTGTATGAGGTAGAGGCGGATGGCGTGATATCTCTCCATGGTGATCGGTCCTTCGTGCTGTGGGATGACCTCCAGACTGTCCAGGGTTCTGCTGTGACTTCGAGACAACATCTCCGGACTGGGATACACAAAAAGACACTTACATCACCCTTAAAGTTAAACATTTTACTTACCAATAAGTACCCCACACACACACGCTATAAATGTTATGAGTGTGTGTGTACCTGTCCTCGATCTGTTGCCGGCTGGTGGCGAGGGCCACGGCGATATTCTCCCACGCCTTCAAGTTCTCTCCTCGACCCGGCGCCTCACAGTCCAGCTGACTCCAGCACTCCTCAAACACCGCCTGCCACTTGTCCTCCGCGCACACACACAGACGCCCCAGCTTCCTGCCACGTCACACACACACACACACACACACACACACACACACACACACACACACACACACACACACACACACACACACACACACACACACACACACACACACACACACACACACACACGTAATATAACAAGTTCGGTGAGTAAATTATGATAAAACGTTTTCTTTTTCTGTACATTTCAGACCGTCGGGGAGCTTACACAGTGCGGGTCTTGTCCTTGTCGGTGTCGAACAGCTGTGGTTTGAAGTAGGAGCCGGTCACTTTGAGGCCAGAGCCCCATTCCCCACTGAAGGAGCCCTCCAGGTAGTCACCGTTTGCCATCGTGAGCACGCCCTGAGAGGAGAGACAATCTTTTTAACAACGCTTTTTATAAATGCTAGCACACTTTTTTTATTTTATTCTTATTCTTATTAATAATAATTATTATTATTAATATTATTTTTAAATATTATTGTTTGGTATGTTTTTTTTACATTTTATTTATGATTATTAGAATTATTAATATTATTTATGATTATTATAATTATTAATATTATTTTTTAATATTATTGTTTGGTATGTTTTTATTTTATTTCTGATTATTATAATTATTAATATTATTTCTGATTATTATAATTATTAATATTATTTATGATTATTATAATTACCGTATTATAATTAATATTATTTTTAAATATTATTGTTTGCCATGTTTTTATTTTATTTTATTTATGATTATTATAATTATTAATATTATTTATGATTATTAGAATTACCGTATTATAATTAATATTATTTTTAAATATTATTGTTTGCCATGTTTTTATTTTATTTTAGATTATTATAATTATTAATATTATTTATGATTATTATAATTATTAATATTATTTTTAAATATTATTGTTTGGTATGTTTTTATTTTATTTATGATTATTATTATTTTATTTGCCTCATTTCAGTCCAAAAATGTTTTAATCCTGGTTGAAAAGTATAAATAAATTAAAAATATTCATCATTGAAAAGATAAAATGGATAAGAGGGAGTAAAAACAAGACATTTTAAAACATGAATACAATAAAAATTAATAATCATAATGGCCTTAAAACATTCTAATAGTATACAGTATTTTGACATTGTGTTCATTAGTCACCTTTCCACTGAGGGTCCAGTCGTCAGAGAATTCCCCCTCGTACGTGGTGTCGTCCTCGGAGAGGAGGATCCCGGCTCCCTGACGGACAGAAAACACCTTCAGTCACTGATCTGATGCACCTGCCTGTAATACTTTGTCGGGTGCAAGAGCTTCGTAGTAAGTTCTCACCATCATCTTATTATCTTTGAAGGCTCCTTCGTAATAAAGGCCAAACTGAGTGACGACGACGCCGGTGCCCTGCCGCAGGTGATCCTGCCACATGCCCATGTACTTCTCCCCTCTGCGCAGGAAACAGACACACAGCTTTAATCCTGTCAGATTATTAATCTCTGGAGGAATGATTTTCTATGAAGCGGACATGCTAATGAGCGTACTTTGTGATATCATCGAAGACTCCATAGCCGGTCTTCTTGTCCTGCAGCCACTGGCCGATGAAGACGCTGGGGCAGGAGGTGTTGAGCTTGCCACTGCGCAGCACGCCGTGGCCGTGTCGCATGCTGTCCTGGAAGGATCCGTCGTAAACCTCGCCGCTGGCATACCTGCAGACAGACGGGAGGTTTATTCTCTTCTCACACACATCTAATTAGCGTGTCCTCATCTTTGTCCTGTCCTGCAACGTGGACGCTAAAGTTCCTACCACACACACACTCACCTGTATGCCCCAAGGCCGTGCATCTTGCCATCTTTCCAGTGACCTTGATATTCATCGTTCTTGTTGAGCGTCTTATTGGGAGCCACAAATTCACCAAAGCTACAAAAACCCATAAAGAAGCATGAAGAAGCTGAAAGTCTCCCGATTCATGAGGTAAAGACACACACGGTTCAACACGTGCACTCACCCATCTTCCAGCCCGTCCTTGAACGCCCCGGTGTATATTCTCCCATCAGGCCATTTTAACACGCCGCTGAGAAACATCTGATTATTACTACATATCAAGATCACCATTTAATCCATCGCTGAGAGGACAACACACTTTATTATAGGAGCTGAGGTTAACCTTCTAAAAAACTCACACCCGTGCCAAACTGTGTACGATATGCATGAGCAGTGTGTGTGTCCCACCTGCCGTTGGGCTTCCCGGCGAGCCAGCGTCCGTCGTACTTCGCCTCTTTCAGCCGTCCGTCCTTATAAAAGGAGTAAGAGGCCGTTCTGGAGACGGGAGGCTCCGGCTTTTGACCCGACTCCGAGCCGACCGATGCGGTGTCCTGCCCCGCCCCGCTCAGGGCCTGCTCCACCGCCTGGTTGATGGAGCGAAGCCACTTGGTCTAGGAACGGACACACAAGCACACGGTTAAGAAGAATATCACACGGTGGTCCGGGTCACAAATACAGTTAATACAAAAGGTGGAAGATTCACCTTCTCCATGGGAGACGAGGCCAGCAGGGCGAACGTCTCCTCTGGTGTGATCACCTTTAATCCATACCTGCACACACACACACACACACACACGATATGTATAGATTAAGTCAGGATTACAACATGCAACATTTCAAAAAGGTTTTCTACAATCCCCAAACGTATTTGTCAGAATCATTCCACAAAACATGAAGCGAGTAATCAGACTTACAGGCCGGAGTTCTCTTCTGGGATCGGCTCCACCCACAGTGTGGACAAGGGGAATACATGATGGGTGGAGAACTGGAGGACGGGACAGGAACAAGCGCAAAAAGGAGGAGGGAAGAAGGAATCAAGGAGGGAAATGAGGAAAGAGGGGAGAAGGTGAGTGTTAAGAAAGAGGAAATAAACAGTAAATCATTAATGTTGTTAACATACAGAGAGAATAAGTCCACAAGGAGTGTGTGCACCTTGCTCTAGTGGCCATTACAGTCACGTTACAATAATTAGTAATGCATAATCAGCCTTATTTAAATAGATGGAGGCTAAGGAAAGCAGGAAGTAAAGAACAAAAGGAAGTCGAAAGGAAGTAAAGAAGAAGTTTATTGCTACGAGACATAAAACACCTGATAATACTTTTTAAATTAGTCTTCTGGAGAACAACATCATAAACTACGATTGCACAGGCGAGCCTCAGGGATGCCGGCGTCAGTCATGCAAGACGACATGTGTGTTCACATGTTTCAAAGAGGAAGTAAAGAATTAAGCATGCATTCTGCTTTTTCACCGACGCACTGCTGCGTCACAAGACGACCAGGACGATCACGGTCTACAGGTACGTCTTTCTCACACCTGACACTTGTGTTTTCACCTTCAGAGCATTTTCTTTAACAGACAGTGTTCAAACAATGACAACAGGAGTGAGACAGTAGGGGGTTGACATGTGCAGGACAACCACATGACTAGAACAGATAGAGGAGGAGGGGGGGGGGAGACAAAGAGGGGGAAGAGGGAAGGAAACTGCTTTGGAGAAATGAACAGGAACTGTTGGTTCAAATCCTAAACTGGTGAATGACGTGTGAACCAACAGCACAAACCAAGGCTTCACCGGGGAGTGCTCTCCGAACACGGAAGAATAATATCTTACGTTCAGGATTTCAATCTGGGCATTAAAAACCCACTGAGCCTTGGTTCCAGTGCGTTCATCCTTCCATGCAGTCTCCTCGGGTGGAGCACAGGCAGAGGGAGAAGGTGGGGGGAGGGCTGGGTATCACCGGACACATTTAAATAGTACTTTTTGTTTTTACTGTGTTTCAGAGCAAGTTTAACAATTGTGACTGTGATAAAAGGCATTTTAGACTTCAACTGAAGAGACTGAGGCTTCAGCAGTTTGAGTTTAAATAAATAAGTAAATAAATAGATTTATATATATAAATAAATAAAATTAAAATAAATTAAATAGATTTATATATATATAAATAAAATTAAAATAAATAAAATAAATAATATATAAATAAATAAATTAAAATAAATATTTATATATATATATAGTAAAATCTATTTACTTAAACATTTTGGACATTTAAAAAAAATGTGATCTTAAATCTCTGAACCGTTACTTTTTGTTTTACACGTCTGTGTTCTATTTCACATTTTAAATATTCGAATGCTTTCCCTGAATCAAAAAGGTTTAATGTCTTCCACAGTTTGTATAATGGCATTACTTCTTCTCCGTTTGTATATCTCCTCAATGATCTCTCAAGTATAAATAAAGGTTGAATAAATGAAGTAATGTTTAATGTTTCCTCCCTGAGCTGTGGTGGAGGGATACGTCCTGATAGCTGCACGTCTTGTTTGTTGACAGGACAAAACACCAGAAACAAACCAACACAACCCACAGGACCAGACAGAAGATACAAACATGATCTGAACAAAGACTGTGGATGTTGTCTGATAACTTCTCGATGTGAGCTCTGGATTCAGGAGGACATTTTAAACTTTAAACTCGGCTTCTTTTTATTTCTTCTACATTTTGAGGCGTTTTACAGGAGTGTGTTTGTCATGTGTTTTAGGGCTGAATCCTATGACACAGAGCCCTGTGCCCTTCACACACACACACACACACACACACACAGACACACACACACACAGAGAGAGAAGAAAAGGTGAGGAGAGGGTTCGGGGGGGGGGGAAGGTAAAGGTCGCTGTGCTGACATTTGCTTCTGGCTGCATACTTACAAGATTTTTACAAGGTGCCACGCCCTGACAGCACGGAGGCAAGCACACACAAACGCTTGAAACACACCAAGTTACAGTGTAAAAGTAAAAGGACGTGATGAAAAGTGCGTGTGTGTGTGTGTGGCGCTTACCTGCGCGTGGACCAAAGCGTCGTTGAAAACGATGAACCAGTTGACGGAGAACCTCCCGGCGTTCTGCAGCGTCAGAGCTTTGTTGCTGCTCTCGCAGATCAGCCGGCGTTGAGGCTTCCGCAGAGAGTCCTGATGACACACAATGACACCATTCAGCAACACGTGACGTCACGTGACTCCTCGAGGACTCAATGAAGGACACACTTGAGGCGGAGATAACAACAAACACACACCGTCATTTTGCCAGGGAAGCTCTTCCAGAAGTGGAAGGTGTAGTCGGCGTCCTTCCGTTTCCTCTTCAGCTGGAGGACCAACGCTTCGAACTTGGAGCAGCCGTCCTGCAGCCTCTGGTAGTCATCGGAGCTCTGACAACACACACACACACACACACACACACACACACACACACACCGTTCACTGGAATCATTTCTCCATCTTCGAATAGTAAACACATTTCCAGCACGCCTCGTGTTCGTCTCACCCACCACTTCAAAGCAGGTGGCCAGTTTGAGCAGCAGCCGGCCGTATTCGTGAAGGTGGCGAGTTGGGAGGTAGAAGAGCGCCACCAGGAGGTCGGCCATGGTGGGGTTCTCCTCGCTGCACTCCGACAGCTTCTTAAGCAGCTCGGGACTCTTCCCAAAGAAGTCTCTTCAAAGAAAAGCAATCACGCGTTATTGTGTGTGCGTGTGTGTGTGTGTGTGTGTGTGTGTGTGTGTGTGTGTGTGTGTGTGTGTGTGTGTGTGTGTGTGTGCTCACAGTGAGGGTTTGGTTAGGGTCTGGAAACCTCCCATCACCTGGAAGTTTCCTACAGCGCAGCAGTACCTTTAATGAGAGACAATAATAATAATATTATTATTAATAATGATGATAATATCAAGAATCAATATTAATAATTAAACATATTAATATTAATAATAATTATTAATATTAATAATAATACTAATATTATTAATAATGATAATATCAAGAATAATAATATTAATAATATCAATAATAATATTTTTATAGAGCACTTTTCAAAATCAAAGTTACAGAGTGCTTCAAAAAATACAGCAAAAATATTTTAAGAGAAATTAAAACTCAAGTAAAATCAGGAAAAGTTCTCCGATAAAAGTAAGTTTTAACTAAATCATTTCTTAATTAAATCTATTGTTTAAAGACCGACAAAGAATCAAATGTTTATAATGGCGAACACATACTCGTAGTAAGAGTCGAGGAAGATGCCGGTGTGTTCGAGGACCAGCAGGCTCTTGATATCTCGGACGCGCCGCAGGTTAGCGGTGAGGCTGGCGGCGTGCTGCCCCGTTAGGTGACACAAGAGGCTGAACCGTCCGGCCAGAATCTGCAGGAGCCCGACGGCCACCGGGCCGAGGGTCGAGCTCAGAGACTCTGAAAAAAGGACAGCGCACAAACTGAAACCTTCGGGGGGGAATAAGGTAATATAGACATTTAAATAAACTAATTATTCCCAAATAAAGGTCAAACTTCACTCCGCTGCAAAGACTTATGGGTGTTCTCGCGCTGTTATTTCATTACCACGTTATATTTTGTGAATGGGACCTTGAGAAGGGGCAGATAGTGGTTACAAATGATCCCTCAGTCTTACCCAGCTCCAGCAGGGGGCGTATTATCTGCGTCTTGATGTTACACAGCTTGCAGTAGAACTTCCTCTCGGCTGAGGCCAGCTCGTGGAGGCTGGCGATGAAGCCCATCACGTTCCTGTCCAGGAGAGCCACGCACCGCTGGCCGCCCGCAAACACGTTGTTGACGTACCCGAGCTGGAAGATATCGAACGATCACAGCAAACAATTAATGATCTTTTATCTAAATGGTAAGCAGTAGGTAGTATCCTAACCAGTAACTTACGTCCATGCAGAAGGGTAGCAGTACAGGCTGCTGGGTGTAGCCCCCCGCCTGCTGCTCCTCCTCTTCCTCCCCTTCCTCCTGTTGACCCGGCTCCTTGGCGAGGCTCTCCTCCGCCTCCTCTTTCACCTGCTGTCCGCTGTAATAAATGATGGGCCGGAAGCAGTCTCCGTCTGCGAGCAGGAGGGTGTGTCTCTCTCCAGCGCTGATGTCCCAGACCCGGATCCCCTCTGACAGCTTGGGACGGGGAGCAGAGAGGAGCGTGAACCTCAGAGCTTTCTGTATCTGTGCGTTTGTACTGTACCGGAGGTTTCCTCACCTTTGCGAGGCGGGGGACAGTGCTGGGCGACTCCATGTGTCCAAGCTGACCAGAGCTGTTACTTCCCCATGAAAACACCTGGGACATCAATCAATCAAACTTTATTTATATATAAGAGGTTAATGCAGTTCAAAGTGCTTCACAGATGACCGACGACTCGAAAATAAGAAGTGTGGAGCGTCAAGAGCAACATAAATATAAAAACTATTCAGAAATTGTCTCAATTTGAGACCAGTGCACAATACAATGATTAAAATAATAATACAATAGAATTACACTAGAACACTGACTAAAATAACCTCAAAATACAATAAAATAAGTGATTAATAATATAACAATAAAATAGAATTAAATTGTACAACATATTATTAATCACTTATTTTATTTTATTTATGTTGTACAATTTAATTCTATTTTATTGTTATTTTTATTTATCATTTATTTTATTTATAATAATAAAATAGAATTAAATTGTACAACATAAATAAAATAAAACAAGTGATTAATAATATAACAATAAAATAGAATTAAATTGTACAACATATTATTAATCACTTATTTTATTTTATTTATGTTGTACAATTTAATTCTAGTTTATTGTTATTTTTATTTATTATTTATTTTATTTCTAACAATAAAATAGAATAACATTTTACAACATAAATACAATAAAATAAGTTAATAAAATGTAAAAACTGTCTATAAATTCTCAATCATTGCCTGACTGAATAGATATTCGAGTGTCAAGGCAAACAATCCTTTAACTCTGTCTTGTGAGAGGTCGCAGGTAACAGAAGGCTCACCTGAGACTGAGCAGACAGAGCGAGGGAATGATGAGCGCCGGCCGCCACGCGCACCACCTCCTTATTGTTCAGACTCTTGATGCACAGCGGCTGTAATCTGCAAACACACGACTGTCAGTGGATAATGCATTTCATTGTACAGTAACGTTGGATTCATATTACCTTTGTATTGCTTTTATATTTAGTTTGGTCTGTAACGTTTCTACCTGCTCAATAAATAAAGTCTTTTTAATTAGTATACAATCTCATCTGCACAAGTTGGTCTCATGTTCTTGCAGACAGTTTGTCAGAAAAGCCACTGCAGTACCAAGAGACTTCCTCCAACCTGGCCAGACTGTCTCCATGTCCCAGCTGTCCGTCCTCGCCGTGGCCCCAGCTCCACACCTCCGTCTGCAGGGTGGGAAACACCTCCTGGGCCTCGGGGACTGCCCCTCCCAGCGGGGTGAGGGCGACTGCACGCATCCTCGGACGCCCGCCTTTCCTCAGCAGCCGCGGGGACACTGAGTGCACAGACCAAAAACACTGTTTTCTTCTCTGTAAGATATTTAAAATCTATTACTACACACAACAAACAGCACTAAAGAATCCTCCTTCAGTTCATCACAACACGGGACGAGGACGACAAACTGTAATCTGTAAAGAAACTAAAGCCGTCAGAGAAATGTGGCGGAGTATCTGAGATGTGCTCAGGAGCATAAAGTTGTTGACGAGCCTGAGCTAAAGCGATGGGAAGTACCTGGACCTGAATGAACCTCAGGCTGCAAAGTCCAGCAGAAGAAATCAATGTGTGTTATCAAAACACAAACATGGAGCACAGAAACAGCAGTGATGCTCAGCCAACATCAGCCAGGTCACGTCAAACACACGCCGTCACACAGCAGACCAACAATGAGAAGAAGCCTGCAGGCAGCAGCCGGGGCAAACACTGACGGAGGATTACGACATGTTGATGCTGAACTCTAATCACGGCTGTGAATCAAAACACAACGCACAAGAGGACGGGCCAAACACAGATGATGAAATCTACAGCAAATAATCTCTATCAAGGATATCAATGCGGAAAGAGAGATATGATGACAGAAGGGGGAAAGTCCATCTATTTACAACACCTGGGCATTCCTGTTTGGGGTGACTCAGAAGCTATCCCATGATGCACCACACTCCCCTCTCTCTGAGTCACACCTTCATTCTGCTCCTCTGAATCTGCTCAATCCTTCCGTCACAGAGAATCCCTGTCAAGGTGTAGCTAAATATCAAACTTGCAGTTGGATTTTGATAAGATGACGACACTAAATGTGCATTTCCTCCTCGATACAAGTTAGAAATGAATAATCATAAGCTGTGACACGAGAACGAGCCTTTGGCGTGGTTACAAGCTGGATGAGGAAGCCTGAAGCAAACACACACACACACACACACACACACACACACACACCAACCTGCACATGCGCAAGAAGTACTTACGCAGCAGGGTATAGGAGGAGGATAAGACGTGAACAGCGTATCTACCCTGAGAGAGGAGTCCTGGCAGCGAGAGGCGGCGCCGCAGACCCTCGGCCTCCTCCTCGCGGATGTCCCCTGTGCTGGAGCTCTTCTTGGCCTGCATGGAGTCCTCCTGGCGGACGCGCTCTGCAGTGTTGTCGCCAACGACACCCATGAGCCCCACCGGCCCGCCTGACCTCGCCACTCCTGAGGGCAGGTAGGTCATCATCTTTTTTAGGGACAAGGCCTCGTAGGTGGAAGCGACCCGTTCGCCCACTGCGGAGGCGCAGGAGGCCACCAGGCTGTTGAGCGTGGAGCTGGACGAGGAGGTCAGCCCCGCTGCTGAGGCCTGCAAGAGAAACGAAGCATGCACCCGACGTTCTGCCATTACTGCATGAAAGATTACTTTAAAGGTTCATCGATTATCAAAATCGTTTCCAAATACATCGTAAATTACATTTGTAGAATTCTTCTTTCCTTTTTATTTGTGTGTCGACAAAATCTGATGACGGACATTCAAAGCTTTATTTTAAACCTTAATAGAAGCTTCGAGTGTAAAACGGCGAGCTTGGGTTCAGACCTACAGAGTGAGCGCTCCTCCAGCAGTTACCTTAGACGTCTGCTCAGACTGCGTGTTGTCGGACAGCTTCTTCAGGTATTCTTTGACGGCCTGCTCATCTGGATAGAGTGAACTCTTGACCCCCAAAACCTGATCACCTGACTGAGCCGAGGGGTCAGAGTCCGAGGCCGGCTGCGCTCCGTTAGACAAGGCTGATTCCTCGCTCTCCAAGTCCTGAGTGGGGTCAGAGAAGGAGTCAGCCGGTGCTGGGGAGTTTGAGGTGGAGGTATGTGAAGGGAGGACTGGCTCGGACGGGGAGGTTTTGAGCCCTTGTGTCAGAGCGGGCGCCTCCAGACTGCCGTCATCCTCAGTCAGCTCCACCCCGAGGGGGCAGTAGTGACCGTCAGAGATGATGACGTGGTCCTCTTTGTCCGTCATGGTGTACAGCAACTGGTTACACTGTCTGCATTTGTCTACGGGGGGCCGGTGGATGTCCTGAGGGCCCAGGCAGCGCACCAGAGCCAGGCTGTGTGACGCCCCGCAGGCCACCTGTAATACACACCTGCCCGCCAAGTGTTCAACCTTTTGTGGTTTCCAGACAGGGAAGACGGTGACGTTGAGGCCCAGCTGGCAACCGCTGCCCCACGCCCACACCTCCCGCTGGACCGACAGCGCCAGTGTGTGCTGCTCCCCGCAGGCCAGCTCCAGCACCGGGACCGTCTGCGGGGGGCTGGTGTCGCAGTCCACCAGAGCGACTGGAGTCGGGTTGGGGACGGTGCTGAGGCCCGACAAGCCGCACTGTCCCGAGCTGTTGTCCCCCCACATGTGGACGCCACCGTCTTCTGTCACGGCCCCGCTGTGGAAACTTCCAGCTGCAACGGCGACCACCCGCTGGCCACTGAGCGCGCTCTCCAAGGTGGGTTTCGCCGGCTCGGGCGTATGACTCTGCTTCCATGGCAACTCCCCAAAACTGTACACCTGCCCTCCTGCATCGAGCACAACAATCAAAAAGCAACATGGCCGTTTTATTCTTTTCCTGTCAGCTCTCTCAGTCTGTTTGTAATAAAGCCAGAAAGGTTACCTTCCACCAGCAGAACACCGTGTCGCGTGCCCAGGGCGACCTGAAGGACCGGCCCGGGGAGGAGCAGCCTTTCTGGGGTGACGCTGCAGGAGTAGCCCTTCCAGGTGTGGAGAAGGCCTCGCTCTCCACCACCGTCATCCCCACAGCTGAGAGAGAGCGATCGAAAGTAAACACGATGAGTGGAAGAGAAAGCATGTACAGAATCTACTCGATATGTAAACTTCAGCAAACATCCTCAGTCGACAGACAGGTTTCTAAATAGTCAATAGAAATATATAATATTGCACAATAATAATAGTAAATGTGCCGAAATGATGCCGGATACACCCAAACTGTTTGCTCAACATTACCTGAGGGCTGCCAACAGAACTATCACGAGCATATTGGAACATAATGTTCTTCATCTAACAAACCAGCGAAGAAACATGGCAGAATATTGCCAAGGACAGGAGTGAAAGTGCATAAAATCAGCACTTTACCCCCCCTCCTGTGCAGCATAACATCTGAACAACGGATGTGTTGTGGGGGGAAAAGCAGAAGTGATGTCCTGTAGGCGATGTCACATGGGGATCAAATCCAGGCTGCCAGCCAAAAAATGTGAAAGCAACACTTGAGCAGAATAATCCTCTTTAGGAGGACTTGTTATAGACCTACCTCTTCCTCTTCCTCTCCATCAGGGGGGTTTATGTGTCCATCTCTGAAGCTGCTGCTGTCAAACAAAACACACACCATGAGCACAACCCTGCTAGCTTTTATGTTGTCAATGCAAAAAAAGAAGAGAGTTTTAGGGGGGATATAAGGCTGATGAAAATGAAAGCAGTTATGGTTTCCTTTTCACGTGTTATAAAATACTTCTAACGTCCTAAATGTACTCCCCTAAAAAAGACCATTCATGACCTGCAACCTCTGGCAGGTGTTTCCATGTGTTGCTAGCTGTTGTTAGCTGGATAACGGTTAATCTAGCTAGCTATAATTTGCTTATCAGCTTCGCTAACTAGCCAAACGGCTAGCTCAAACCACAGGTGTCTGTTCTTTAATATTTTTCTTCCTAAAAAAACATAATTTCTTACCAGCTGTGTCCACACAGCACTCCTTCACGTGTTCACTCAGACAGGCAGGACACACACGCGTCCGGTAAGTCGTTTAGCAGCTAACTGTCACTGGTTGTTGTTCATCTCTATATTGTTGACACAGAGAGAAGGCGATGAAGCCAAAGATTGTCTAGAAACAGGAAAGCTAGCTCAGCAACGAGACACTTATTTTTTTACCCAAGCCACTTCCGCAGTACGCCAAAATAGTAACAGAGTGAGACGTCCTACTGTTTATCTACTCTGTGAACTGTTTCTTCTTCTACGACTTCAAAACCGGCTAGAATTACTCACAGGCACCATCTGGTGGCGGAACACGTGCAGTACATTCAACTTCTTCTTCTTCTTCTTCTTCTTCATCTTTTTCGTGTTTTTCTTCTTCGTGTTTTCTTCTTCTTCATCTTCTTCTTCTTCTTCTTCTTATCTTATTTTTCTTCCTCTTCTTCTTTTTTCTTAGTCTTCTTCTTCTTCTTCTTCTTCTTCTTTTTCGTGTTTTTCTTCTTCGTGTTTTTCTTGTTTTTCTTCTTCTTCTTCTTCTTCTTCTTTCTTCTTATTCTTCTTCTTCTTCTTCTTCTTCTCTTCCTCTTCTTCTTCTTCTTCTTCTTCTTCTTCTTCTTCTTCTTCTTTTTCGTTGTTTTTCTTCTTCGTGTTTTTCTTGTTTTTCTTCTTCTTCTTCTTCTTCTTCTTCTTCTCTTCTTCTTCTTCTTCTTCTTCTTCTTCTTCTTCTCTTCTTTCTCTCCTCTTCTTCTTCTTCTTCTTCTTCTTCTTCCTCATCTTTTTCGTGTTTTTCTTCTTCTTCGTGTTTTTCTTGTTTTTTCTTCTTCTTCTTCTAATATTAAGCATATTAAAGCACTATGTATAATGGTGCATACATATCATATCAAGCTATTAAATGAATAACTATTGACATATTAATATATTTATTATGTTTTAATGTTAAACATTCATGTGTAAGGCAGTGCGAGGCCTATTTATCTTTGCTAATTATATGTTGGATTCATGTTAATGTTTATTTATAGTCAGAAATGTCCTCAAAAACATCTTAATAAGTAATCTGAATTAACAAGGCCACCCCTAAACTGTAACAAAAGATAGCACACTTCCTGGTCATCTTATATACATGATGCTGGGACAAGTGTTGTGGACATTTCCTTAATTGAGGACAAAGGGGAACATTTGTTTGAATGTTATCACTTATTTATTTATTATTATTACCTTTGAGTATTTAACGGCCACATCTACCTGCAATGACCGATCTGAACCACAAGGGGGAGTCACTGCTCTTCACAGCTCCACCACATGTGTGCAGCAATGGAAAGAGCAGCTGTGATAATATTGTAGTCAAGTAAAAGTTACTTTAAAGACATTTAGAAGATGCAACCTTCTTCTTTCTGTTTTTAAAGTATGCCAAGGTAAAGCAAAGAACTCATTTCACACTTGCTTTTGTTGTCGGGGCCAAACAAATGAGACATAAAGGGATAATTAGTGAGCAGAGTTTGTGCTAAGCTAAATTAGCCAGCAGTGATGATAGAAGAATTCTGATCTTTTACTTGAGTAAAAGTAATATATACAGTTTAAAAATACTGTTACAAGTAAAACCTGCATTCAAAGTTGTATTTAAGTGAAAGTAAATTGGTCAAAGTATAATTAAATCAGTAAAACGCATGCAGAACGGCTCATTTCAGTATCTTTTTATAGTAATGAATTATAATTAGTGGTGCATTAATGTGCAGCCTAGAACATCACTTTAATGTTGCAGCTTTACTGACTAATAATAATATAATATAGAATCATTTATTAGTTGATTTCTATTAATAATCTAAATATGCAAAGTATCTAAAGCTATCAAATATATGAAGTACAGTATTTGTATTTATAAAATAGCAATACTAATAAATAAAAGCTATTTCCCCGCACAAATCTGGACTTGCAGTAAGAATATTGGAGACAGATTTAGTGTAAGAAGCCCAGCCCCTGTAGGAACACTGATGTGAGCACGTGCTGATGACAGTTAGTGATCATGTACACGTAGAGATGCATCCAGCTGTTTGAACACGAAGGACAGACACGTTGTGCAGATGAAGGGAAAACACAGGCGCAACATATTTAAGACAATCTGATCTTCATTTTATTATTATTTTTTACAATTGGGATCTTTTTCTGTTGATTGAAATGGAGCTGAAGATAGATTTCATCAGGACTTCAGCGCTTTACTGCTTCTGCATCTGCATCAACTCCGGTAAATGATGTCGTTTGAAGCATGCTGGATTTTAACCTGCATTAATTATTTGAATTTAAAACACTGACTTGTGCATATGTGTTTTCCCTCCTCATCATGTGTGGTACTCAGGAGTATCTTTGCAGTATTATTCTAGAATGCAAAAGAAAAATGTTTTTAAATTAAAAATAAATAATAATAATTCTATAAAAGGGATGATCATGTTTTTGATATATTTGGGAAATATTTAAAATTGATAAAATTCTGTATAACTATTTTAAACGGAATAAAAATCCCTTTTAACATTTTGTTTAATTTAAAGTTGATCAGAAATGTCTTCTAAGTATGAAAGAGTTGCAGCAGAACATTTATTTATCTGATAATCCGTCCTTTTCTACACCTGGAGGGTTTAATAATATATAATAGTATATATAATTAGTATGCTAACAGTATAAAAACGTGTTTCTGTGCACAGTTTGTGCTCTTGGCTCGCTCGTTTCTTGCACAGGCTCATCCCGCACTGCTCGCCGGTGATGCCAGAGACGACAGAGGGAAGGAGACATTTCACCCGCATGACAAATCAAGTGACGACCGACGCAAAAGGTCGAACACTTGGAATTAAAGAGGTTTATTTCAAGCAGGAAATTATGACTGATGAGCGACGGCTGCTGGAAAACTTGGCTTAGTGTTGATTTTTAAATTCAATTACCTCGAGTGATTAGGGTTAGGGTTAGGGTTAGGGTTAGGGTAGAATCTAATTAGGGGATTAGATTCAGCAGAAAGAAGGTGGAAAGTGACGAGATGAATCCGAAGCAGCATGAACTGCAACGTTTGAGCGCTTAAGAATAAGAATTAAGAATAAGAATACTTTAAATGCAAACAATAATTGTTTGTTTTGCACGAGGCCTTGTGCAACACATGTATCTCTGTCTCCGGCAGTGCTGGCTGAAGACTGGCCTCGTGTTCACACTGAGGACGAGCTCTTCAGGAGTTTGTTCGGCCGCTACAGCAAGTGGACGCGTCCGGCGAGGCACATCACCGACGTGGTCATCGTCAAGTTCGGCCTCTCCATCGCACAGCTGATAGACGTGGTGGGAACACACACACACACACACACACACACACACACACACACACACACACACACACACACACACATGTAAGAGTCTAATGTCAATGTTTGGCTCCAAACAGGATGAGAAGAATCAGATGATGACGACCAACGTGTGGTTGAAACAGGTACGGGAGACGTGATCAGCTGAAGCTGGAAGCTTTTCAAACTTAAAGCGGTTGAAAGCAGAGTTTTGTCTTGAGACGTGTGTGTTTGTCGGCAGGAGTGGACCGACTACAAGCTGCAGTGGAGTCCGTCCGACTTCGACAACGTGACGTCCATCAGAGTCCCCTCGGAGCTCATCTGGGTGCCGGACATTGTGCTGTACAACAAGTACAAACACACACACACACTTCTACCATCAAGTTGTTCTCAGTCTTGTTTCTTGACCCCTGAAAAGCTTTTTATTGTCATTTTCCGGCTGACACACACACACACACACACACACACACACATCCAAGGACACTTAAACAGACACGACTTTGACTTCCTGTAGGCGGAGCTGGAAATGATCTGTAGTGATCAATTACCTGCTTGATCCAGGACAATGTCCTCCTCCGCTGAAGAGCTCGTACGGAGCCCAACAGCATTTCTGCACATCACTTTGTGATACATGCAAATGATCCTGTTGAATAAAACGACCCTGATTCTGTTGCATCTGTGCAGAGATCTTGCATCACACACTTTTAGTCAAAGTCTGGTTTCCTTTCCCCCCCCCCCCTCCCCCCCGAGGAAGAATGAATCCTTAAATTTGTCTGGATGGAGCCGAAACTTTCTCCTCCTTCAGCATTTGTGTAAATGAGTTTGCATCAGGAATACAGCGAATTAATATTCAGTGATCAATTATTAAACGTTGCCCGTGTGGAAGGGAACTGCTCCAGGTTGGAGTTTGAACCTTGGGAACCTTGCAGCAGATAAAACACTTTCCTTTCTTTTCTTCCCGTCTCAATGCGTTTGCTTCCTCTTCGTCTTTTTCCAGCTGCAGACGGAGAGTTCGCCGTGACCCACATGACCAAGGCCCATCTCTTCCACACGGGTCGAGTCCGCTGGGTGCCCCCGGCCATCTACAAGTCCTCCTGCTCCATCGACGTCACCTTCTTCCCCTTCGACCAGCAGAGCTGCAAGATGAAGTTCGGCTCCTGGACGTACGACCGCGCCAAGATCGACCTGGAGCCCTTTGAGAACGCGGTGGACCTGAAGGTTGTTGTGCCGTTCACACCCGGCTCCTTTAGTCAGGGGGAAACTAAATGCATGAATTAGCTTTTCCTCCTCTCGGAGCAACATGCTGCTGAGCAAGTACTTCACACTTTGGTCAGTTGGTGCACATAACTTTGGTGATACGGTAACTTTTCATCAGGTAGGAATCATCGTCTGTGGATCTTCTTTGCAGGATTACTGGGAGAGCGGAGAGTGGGCGATTGTCAACGCCGTGGGAACCTACAACACCAAGAAGTACGACTGCTGCCACGAGATCTACCCGGACATCACCTACTACTTTGTCATCCGCCGCCTCCCCTTGTTCTACACCATCAACCTGATCATCCCCTGCCTCCTCATCTCCTTCCTCACCGTCCTGGTCTTCTACCTGCCGTCGGACTGCGGCGAGAAGATCACGCTGTGCATCTCCGTGCTGCTGTCGCTCACCGTCTTCCTGCTGCTCATCACGGAGATCATCCCGTCCACGTCGCTGGTCATACCGCTGATCGGGGAGTATCTGCTCTTCACTATGATCTTCGTCACGCTGTCCATCGTCATCACCGTGTTTGTGCTGAACGTGCACCACCGCTCGCCGGCCACGCACACCATGCCTCGGTGGGTGAAGAGGCTCTTCCTGTCGGCGGTGCCACGCTGGCTGTGCATGAAGCGTCCGGCGCATGGCGTCAGGCCTGTGAGGTGAGAAAACAAGGAAAGCTGTGAAACACGAGACTTCTGGTCTTTGGTCAAAGCGTGGTCACGTGACACCGCCGCGTGTCGCACCTCAGAGAACGTTCCTGCTTTAAACCTGTGATCTGTTTCTTGGCCACTTGGGAGCAGCAGAAATCAAGCTGTGAGCAAACAGCTGCTTATTGAGTGTGTGTGTGTGTGTGTGTGTGTGTGTGTGTGTGTGTGTGTGTGTGTGTGTGTGTGTGTGTGTGTGTGTGTGTGTGCACCTGATGAATGTGAACCCAATGTGAGCTTTAAGTATATATGAAATATATATTATACACACACAAAGCAACATTTGTGAGTGTTCTTGTCGAATGAAACTCTTTGACATCTTGTTGTCCCCAAACTTTGTCTCCTCAGGCGGCGTCACCTGACTGCAGGCCCCGCCCACAGCTCCTCCACCTGGGCCACTCAGGAGTCTGACATCGATCTCCATGGTTACCAGGATGACGGTACCTTGGATACAGGAGATGAGATTCACTACTGCGATCTCCACGGCTACGCAAACACAGATCATTTGGGGAGGGGGAGGATGTCTCCTCAGTCTCTCGGATACCTCGTCCTCCCGCAGAGGCACGCCTCCCTCAGCTGGGACTGGGACACCGCTCCTCCCGTGCAGGATGGCTCGATGCCGTCCCCCGCTGACTCACTTCTGACTCCTGCCGTGGTAGCCGCCCTGGAGGGGGTGACCTACATCGCGGAGCATCTCAGAGCCGAAGACGCAGACTTCTCTGTAAGAGCTGGCGCACTGTTTATGCTGAAAGTAGAAAGAAAAGTTTCACACTGGTTTGGTTTCGCCCCCCCAGGCCTTCTTACAGATCAGAACAGTGAGGCACTGATTTGTTATATCACCTTATCACACATGTGACACGATAAGATGTTCATGTTCAACCAACGGGGTGAGGGAAAACAATCAGGAGACTTTCAGTCAATGAAAACCTCAAAACAAAAAGGAGTGAGCTGCAGCCAAGAAGTAGTTCCTTTTACAAGGATCTTTTCACCTGCGTAGGGATATTTAAATGTTTAATTACAGCGACCCTCGGGTGCTAAAGTAGATTGTAGCTCCATGAAGTATCCTGCACAGATTCATGTGTGTGCCACATTGTTGACAGGAAGTGATTGGTCTTTCCGTCCCTGCAGGTGAAGGAGGACTGGAAGTACGTGGCGATGGTTGTCGACCGGATCTTCCTCTGGATGTTCATCATCGTGTGTCTGCTGGGGACAGTGGGACTCTTCCTGCCTCCGTGGCTCTCTGGGATGTTTTAAATAAAACTAATAAAGTAGCATGTCTGTATGTAAAGAAATAAATCGTTTCTTCAGGAGGATGAGAAACCTTTGATTTACCTTTATTTTGAAATTTGAAAGTTGTTTCAGTACAAACTCTTCATAATGCAATAAAAGTAATAACTTCTGCTTTTATTAAAAGCAGTTTTTCTGTGACTGAACCTCTTATGATTTGCTGTGAAGTCTGAGAAGTATCAGTTTGTAAAGCTCGTCCGATCAGAGAGATAAAGGGTCCCTTCACGTACAACTATCAAGGCCCTGATTGTTGAAGTAGCTGTCAATCATAAAATACTTGGCCATTACATGATACATGTGTGCATTCATTTAAACTGCTAGAAAGAACTGGGGTTTGTTTATGAAACGGGAAGACGACCATGTTGCAAAGGGAGTAAACCAGGTGAACACACACCACAGGGCCCGGTTGATCTCATGCTTTCAAAACATTTACAGGAACGCTGTGATGAACGGTTTCCCGGCAGGAGGGTCATCCAGTATGGAAACTAGGCATTTATACCATTTTAATTCTGCTTTTTCACACTCATTTGCATCAACACTGGGATTATTGTGCTGTAAGTGCTCTGTCTAATCTTGTACTCACTTTTGTGTGTTTGTGTTGTGAAGCACTTTGGGCTGTGATTAGCTTCATCAAGTGTTCGCTGGTTCCAAACCACGAGGTGTTTTTGAGTTTATCGCATTCAAAACTAAATGAAATTGTGATTTTTAATTATATCATAATTTGAGATGAGGGCCCGCTGAGGACTGAGGACTGAGCCTCGTCCTCGTGCGTTAGACAAGTAAAAGATACGTTTGTGGAAACAAAGAAGCCTTTTAAGCCTCAATGATTATAAAGAAAAAACAACACAATACAGAGAACTGTATTAAAAGTTCACAAACGTAAATTCACAGGAAACGTTCTGCTCTGAATCGAAATCACTCGTTTCCCACAAACATCCTGCAGTTACGTTAACTGCAGTTTATCAGATGTTCACTCTTGTTATGTATTGAATGTAATATGACATATCCATAAAGTGTCATCAATGATAGAAGGAAAGGGAACTAAATGCATTTTGCAAGATGTTTTAGGAGCAAAAGTAGACAATATAACAAAGAGGGGCATTCAACATGTTACACACAAGTCCTATGTTTATCCAGTATGTTGCAATGTAAGGACTATTAGCACGCATCTACAGGAATACATACTGCTTCATTTACGACCCATTAAGACTCGTATGACAAGAAATGTACCGATTGTTCTGCGTGTCTGCAGGCGCGATGCAATGCATGACGAGTTCACAGAGTCTGAATGTCTCGTATAAAGCCTTGTATATTGGATTATTATAATTATTTATATTCATGCCGTCTGCATGACATGAATATAAAGAAATGCTTCATCGCTATTTAACATTTAAAGTACTCCTAATATCAACCTGTATAAAGACACCTGTCTCAACTCATCACCTGTATAAAGACACCTGTCCACAGAATCAATCAGAATCAGAAGCCAACCCCCCCCCCCTGCTCCAGAAGGTTCATGTAGAGGCCCGCCTGAAGCTTCCAATGAACATCTGAATGATGCGGAGAAGGCTTGGGAGAAGGGGATGTGGTCAGACGAGACCTTGAGATCTTTGGCATCAACTCGACACGCATGGTTTGGAGGAAGAGAAATGTCGACTATAACCCCAAGAACACCGACCCCACCGTCAAGCACGGAGGTGGAAACATTATGCTCTGGGGATGTTTCTGTGCTCAGGGGACAGGACGACTTCACCGCATGGAGGGGAGGGTGGACACGGCCAAGTACTGTAACATCTTGGCTGATGACCTCCTTCCAACATGGGTCGTGGATTTTCTTTTTGATATTCTGTCTCTCACTGTTAAAATACACCGACCATTAAACTTCTAGACTCGACTTTATTCTCAACATTTTGACATTTCTCATTATTTCGACTTTATTCAACATTTTTCTTATTATTTCAACATTTTTCTTATTTCAACATTTTTCTTATTTCAACATTTTTCTTATTATTTCAACTTTATTCAACATTATTCTTATTATTTCAACTTTATTCAACATTATTCTTATTATTTCAACTTTATTCAACATTATTCTTATTATTTCAACTTTATTCAACATTATTCTTATTATTTCAACTTTATTCAACATTTTTCTTATTATTTCAACTTTATTCTTATTATTTCAACTTTATTCAACATTATTCTTATTATTTCAACTTTATTCAACATTTTTCTTATTATTTCAACTTTATTCAACATTTTTCTTATTATTTCAACTTTATTCAACATTTTTCTCATTATTTCAACATTTTTCTTATTATTTCAACTTTATTCAACATTTTTCTTATTATTTCAACTTTATTCAACATTTTTCTTATTATTTCAACTTTATTCAACATTTTTCTTATTATTTCAACTTTATTCAACATTTTTCTTATTATTTCAACTTTATTCAACATTTTTCTTATTATTTCAACTTTATTCAACATTTTTCTTATTATTTCAACATTTTTCTTATTATTTCAACTTTATTCAACATTTTTCTCATTATTTCAACATTTTTCTTATTATTTCAACTTTATTCAACATTTTTCTTATTATTTCAACTTTATTCAACATTTTTCTTATTATTTCAACTTTATTCAACATTTTTCTTATTATTTCAACATTTTTCTTATTATTTCAACTTTATTCAACATTTTTCTTATTATTTCAACTTTATTCAACATTATTCTTATTATTTCAACTTTATTCAACATTTTTCTCATTATTTCAACATTTTTTCTTATTATTTCAACTTTATTCAACATTTTCTTATTATTTCAACTTTATTCAACATTATTCTTATTATTTCAACTTTATTCAACATTATTCTTATTATTTCAACTTTATTCAACATTTTTCTTATTATTTCAACTTTATTCAACATTTTTCTTATTATTTCAACATTTTTCTTATTATTTCAACTTTATTCAACATTTTTCTTATTATTTCAACTTTATTCAACATTATTCTTATTATTTCAACTTTATTCAACATTTTTCTTATTATTTCAACTTTATTCAACATTTTTCTTATTATTTCAACTTTATTCAACATTTTCTCATTATTTCAACTTTATTCAACATTATTCTTATTATTTCAACTTTATTCAACATTTTTCTTATTATTTCAACTTTATTCAACATTTTTCTTATTATTTCAACTTTATTCAACATTATTCTTATTATTTCAACTTTAATTCAAACATTTTTCTTATTATTTCAACTTATTCAACATTTTTTATTATTTCAACTTTATTCAATTTCTCATTATTTCAACTTATTATTTCAACTTTATTCAACATTTTTCTTATTATTTCAACTTTATTCAACATTTTTTCTTATTATTCAACTTTATTCAACATTATTCTCATTATTTCAACTTTATTCAACATTTTTTTATTATTTCAACTTTATTCAACATTTTTCTTATTATTTCAACTTTATTCAACATTTCTTATTATTCACTTTATTCAACTTTATTCTTTATCAATTTTTTATTATTATTTTCAATTTATTATCAACATTTTCTTATTATTTCAACTTTATTCAAACATTTTTCTTATTATTTCAACTTTATTCAACATTTTCTTATTATTTCAATTTATTCAACATATTTTCTTATTATTTCAACTTTATTCAACATTTTTCTTATTATTTCAACTTTATTCAACATTATTTCAACTTTATTCAACATTTTTCTCATTATTTCAACATTTTTCTTATTATTTCGACTTTATTCTCAACGTTTGGACTTTATTCTCACACATAACATATTGAAATTGAAAATATGGTAATATACATGTAAATACCAGGAGCTGAGATTGTGATCTCTTCAGATTTCACTCTTGTTCTCAAATCAAGTGATTATAACAAAGAATATAAAAAACAAAGTGTCACACAAACTGGCTCCATATTCTCTTTTATTCTAACACAGCGACACACACACACACACACACACACACACACACACACACACACACACACACACACACACACACACACACACACACACACACACACACACACACACACACACACACACACACACACACCACACACACACACACACACGTTGGTTAAACATATTAAAAATATAAAAATACACAAATGTAGATGTCTAATGGATATATAGCAACAGTTCAACATCAGCTCTGAAAGAACTTCACAAACTACTTCATCTAAACATCCAATAAATAGAGAATGATATAAACACATGCACATTCTTCCTGAAACGTTTCCTACTTGGTGTAAAGCATTTCTTTTCTCTTGGCGTACATGGAGCTGAGAGAAAACACGCTGTCGGTGAGGAAGGTGGGGAGAAAAGGGAAGAGCTGGAAGAAGAACTTATCCGTGGCTGACGCCAGCAGGTATCTGGATTTCGGCTGAGCGGACGTGACGGCGTGCAACATGGCGTCGATGACCATGTCGGCGTCCTTGAACCCGGACATGCACGTCGACATGAAGTACTCGTTGGCCAGCTCGATGTACTGTCGGTTGAAGATTTGCTTACGCTCGTCGTCTAATTTCTCCCAAATATCCAAACCCGTCTTCATCTTCAGGATGTTCGTGGCTTGGCCGAAGTTTCCCGGCTGGACGATGCTGACCTGGAGGCAAAGAGAAGAAAGAATGAGGCGATACGATATATAATATAGAGTATATACTCCCACAGGCATCATATCTCATTTACCTTCACACCAAAACTGGCCATTTCAACCCGAAGGCAGTCTGCGAACGCCTCCAGCCCCCTCTTGGACACGCTGTAAGCCCCCATGTTCAGGCAGTTGAAGAAGGCGAAGATGCTCGACATGTAAACCATCCGACCTGAAACATCAAACATCTTTAGTATATGATAAGCATGTGAGGTCACAGTGACAAGCAGCTGCTTACATTGCGCTAACCTTTAGCGGCACGAACCAAAGGAAGAAAGGCGGTGGACGTCCTGACGGAGCCGAACAGGTTGATGTTGATCACGTGCTGGAAGTCTTCCATGGAGCTCCACTCGATCTCGGCCCATTCTGAGATGCCAGCGTTGTTCACGACCGCCCAGAGTCCTGCCGGAGTAATCAAGTTATTCTCCAGATTGTGCATATGTTTTAACGACTTGGACGTGCAACCGCATCAGATGTTATCGTGTTGCTTCAGGACACAATTGCATGATGATAAACTTTAGAGATGAGGCATGAGAACAAAACCGCAATGCAGAGGAGGCACAATAAAACATCCTCATGGTCAATCTAAAGAGGCGATAAGGCATGTAAATAAACCCCACTACTGTTAGGATCTCCACAATAACATTTAGTATCTTATATTATTGACATTCATTTAATAAATTGTAGGAATCATTTCAGGTATAATAAAAATAAAGTGACTCATCATTCACTAAGTCATAATTAAAATAAGCACATAGTCTGTTGTGACTCACCTTTCACTGGCAGGTTCTCCTGGACCATCTTCTTCGCCTGCAGCACGTCTTCATCACTGGTGACGTCCAGCTTGAGGATCTTCAGATTACTGGAGCTCTGTCTGGCCAGACTCTGGGCACCGGCTCCCTCCGGACACAAACACCCAGCGAAGACCACAAACCCTTTGTGGTCCAAACAGCGAGCCAGCTGGTGTCCAAAGCCGCTGTCGCAGCCCGTGATCAGCACCGCGCTGCCGTAACCGTCCTGCACATGGCTGCTGCTGCGGCAGGTGGCGGGAAACCAGCTTGGCGACGAGGAAGAAGACGAAGGCGGAGATGGGGACGATGCCAATGATTTGGCCGATGAAGAAAATGGTGTTCATGTTGGTGAAGCGTCTTGAGAAGGTCTGAAATGTGTCTGACGGCGCTGCCTCCGCACATTATATCCCTGAGAGGCACCGCTAACGATTCGTTCAGGTTCTCATGTGACTTAGACACATTTCAGGAACCAATTTCTAAGAAAGACACTTTTATACCGATTACTAATCAATTATAAAGGATTAGACGTTATGAAGTAGCGAGTCTTTTTAGGACAGAACGATTGGCTACGTGTGGAAATACTGTGGCGAACACTTCTGATTGCTTTCATGCACTTTTGGTTGTTTTCATGGTTTGTCGGAGGCGTCCGAACTCTGATTACAGGAAATGTTGATGACAAGAGATACAAAGAAATTTCAGAGTTTGGGGAAAAGGCCCGTTTCCCAGTGAAGTGTGGAAAACCTCGCCTGGGTGACACACTTTAAGACTTGAATGAAGGACTTTTACTTGTTCCACCGCCCAGTTATTCAGCGTGCAACACGGAGCTGCACAACAAAAGCAAGTTGCCGTCCCTTTTTACTTAATCAATAACAAGCTTTGAGAAAAGAGAAACTTGAATCAGCTCATTGTGCCTGCAGCACATTTACCAGAAAACAAACAGAAGTAGCAGTCATGGTGCAATATATATGGCTATCCTCTTTAGAGCCCCTCTGACGGGGGCACACAGACACCGCCTGTCCCTGCTTTCTGGAGACTCCCTGTTATTTCTGATTAATAAAACTGAGCAGCTGTTTATTCCTGTAAATGAGGCGAGAAGGTGATTTCATCTCCTTCACCACATATCCTGTGATGCAGCTCAGTAGTAACTTTCTTTCCTTGACGCCGCCCCCCCCCCCTTGTTTTATTCATGAAATAGTGATGATCAGACTGTAGGAAAAAAAGGTTTAGGCCGACTAACTACTATTTTGATCCTTTCAACTAGTTTTATATTCAGACTTCTGTATAAAAGATCCAGTAAGTGTATTATTATTATTATAGCCTCTTTGTATTGAGCACACATGACAGGGTTGTCTGCAGGGGGTTAAGTGGGACTTGGCAGAGCATTTCAGATGGGGGTGCGAGGCTGGGGCCGCGATTTTAGGGTCTGATCAGAGTGAAATTGATCTTCCTTTTGTTTTTCTATGTAGTCTGGTTCAGTTCCACAGTGCACGAGTTAGAGCGGACCAAATAAATGTAATAATTTGCTGAGGGGCATGCACCAAGCACCAAGCGTTCGTCTCAAAACACTTGCATGCATGCGGGGGCCTCTTCCCCATGAGGAGGAAGGAGGTACTTCTGGCAACACACCAAACCAATGAATTTTATATTTATTTCAGCATCGGAGAGTTCTAATATACAGCAACATTCAAACCTTCACAGATGTTTCCATTATTGCAATATCAAATAAATGCTACACAGTATGTTTGATGAGTAAAACATGTAAATACAGAAATGAATGTGTTTGCCATCAGCAGCGAGTGCGACAGTGAGGTTCACGTTACAGTAAGAAGCAGTTCACTCAGGGATAAGTCACATGTGGTGGAGTGAAGCGCCCCCGTGTGGTACAGATCGCTCATTGCAAAGAAAAGAGGCAGTTTAATACTCAAGATGCA
The DNA here is from genome assembly GCF_900634415.1 of Cottoperca gobio. NCBI lineage: Eukaryota > Metazoa > Chordata > Actinopteri > Perciformes > Bovichtidae > Cottoperca > Cottoperca gobio. The sequence continues at coordinate 11,208,383 of NC_041356.1, read as the reverse complement.
AAGAAATGTTCCCCTTTGTCCTCATGTAGAAATATATACGTTTAGCTGCTTCAGATTTGATTCACGCTCTAAAACTTCGGTCTTATTTCAAACTGCTGTCGAGATCAATCGAACGTTATCCTTTACGTAACGGAGCGACATGTTTCAGAGTGCTTTAAAGCTTTGTGAAGGGAAATGTGAAGAAACAAGGACGAGCCGTCCTGCTGCCACAAACACTCACGAGAGCACCAAATGTGGATTAATCCGCCGCAAAAAGTAGTCCCTAACAAATGCATCGCTTCCTCCCGTTTGAGTGACGTTAGTTTTAGAAAATGACTGACTTTAGTAGAATGCTTTCTAAGTTTACGGCTTGTTTTTGGTATTTTCATGAGATCTGTTGACAATAAAAACAGAACAACACAACCTTTATCCTTTGAATGCCATGTGTGTGTGTGTGTGTGTGTGTGTGTGTGTGTGTGTGTGTGTGTGTGTGTGTGTGTGTGTGTGTGTGTGTGTGTGTGTGTGTGTGTGTGTCCCACAGCAGAGACAGATACTGGCCGGCGTAAAAAAACTAATTTGTCCAAAAACTGTGTGGACAACGCATACCTGTTGTTTTATATTTATATTTAATTAGATTTAAACATGTGGGTTTTAATGATTCATCTCGATGATTGATTATATCTGTGCTTGATCGGGGGGGGGGGGGGGCAGTGCTGGTCTTTTTATAATAAGAAAGAAAAACCCTCTGCTACCAGGAGTTACCTTCATGTGTTCAGCGTGTTGTGCATAATGTGGCGTCTAACACAGTAAAAACAGTTATTACACTACGGTGGGGGGGGGGGGGAACTGCGTCTCTGTGCACCTTCACATAAACCGGCCGGACTGTTCCCAGTCCGATCTCGGCCTTTGGCAAAACACAGCAGCCACATAGTCCGATAATATTCCCGACGCAGAGCTCCCTGCGGTCCGATCAGGTCTCCACCTTCCCGAAGGTGCCGTCAGGCGGCCGGTAGTGTTTGGGGAAGGCCTTGAGCTGCAGCGAGTTAAACGCGTACTTACGGCATCCGACGTTCTTCACGGTGTTTTCTCGTCTGCAACCCTCGCTGAGGAGACAGAATGGGGGCATGAATGACGGCAAAATAATAGAAATGATGGTGTGAATGAAAATTATACTTCACAATCAACGGATGACTTCATTAAAGGAATACTTCTCCAGTTACTCATCGAGGCCGTGAAAAGAAACTACGTTTTCTTCAGGACTTTAAAGTAACACGGGGGGGGGGGGGGGTAACTGAGACACAAAGGATTATCTGGACGTGAAGTATTCCTTTAAGTAATCCATCAAATCAAATAAAACTAATTCATTCTCAGATTTTTTGCAGACAGAACTTCAAAATGAACATTGTGAAGAAAAAGAACACACACACACACACACACACACACACACACACACACACACACACACACACAGAAAACCATGGAGGAGAAGCTGAGGGAAAGCAAAGTTAAAGTAAGTTAAGGAAAAAGGTTTTCTGAGATGCACAGAATGAATGAACCTTAAAGACCACAAGATATCTTCAGTCTGGTTATATTCTGCAGCTGCAGGCAGAACACCTTTATTACAGCAGGCGTGTGGCGTTCAGGGACACACTGACTGGAGGTTTTCTTAGGTTTGTGGTACATTTAGAGCGACATGGGGACGCAGCAAAGGCTAAAGCTTTTGGACATGTAAGTGCTAACGGAGGAAGAGAAGCACAAATAAAGACAATTCAGTTTGCTGACCTGAAATCTGTCCGATTACTTTTAACACTAAAATTAAATAATTATTATTCCCAAAACTTTGACAAATGATTTAAAGCTTAAATAAAAACACTTTTGACTGGTCAGCACTAAAAGGAAATCCTAACAATAATTTCCTTTAAATATAAGAACACATTCTAGGTAAATATTTGAAATAAATATGTTAAATGTTAGCATTAAAAACAACCTCTTCACAATGATATTGTTAACAGGAGGTCAGAGACATGTCGCGCTGCGATATAAAGTGACAGGTATGGCACAAGCAAAACAATCACATTGTATAGATTATATTATTCTCTGCTTTGCAATAACTAAAGACAATATTTAGCAAACGTTTCAGGCAATACATAAACACAATTTATGTACAGCGATACAAATATATTCTGTGATACATCTGGATTCATACCAATAAAAAAACAAAGAAATAAAAAGGTCAATATAAGGATTCTTTTATTTACTGTCCGTATGGGGAATTTAAATTACGTCATTTTAAAGCATATTTTTACACGTTTTTCATAAAATAATTCCCGTTCCTTCACTCAGTGTTATATACTTTATATCAGCATTTATATATTTACTTATTTTAAATGTAACGTCTAACTTCCGTCTCACAGAGGTAGTTCTAAACTCAAATATATAGTAAAAAACAACCATAATAAAGAGTGAATTATAAGTTAAAAAGGGTAGAAGAAGAAGAAGCGAATAATTCTCAAAATATCAAACTATTTATTTAAATAGGAAGCTAAATGCATTTTATTATATTTGACCTTTCATCTGAAATGCATCCTTTAAGGTTCGAGCGCTGGAAATCCACAATAATCCTCAAAGGAAGTGTGCGAGTGTCAGAACGTACAACAAATCTCTACGGACCGATAAATACAACAAGGAGCGGCGTGATTTGAGAACACGGAGCGATGTCTCAGTGCCAGCGTGAAAAGAAGAGAGGTGACACACGGGCCGCTGCGTCGTGTTCCAGTGTTTCGGGGTCGTGAGGACGGGGAACTCCCAAAAGAGGCTATTTTTGGTTTGATCCATTTCCTTACTGGGTCGCCGTTGGTAACTGGGAAACACGAGCTTGGCTTCATCACCAACTGTATAATTAATCTTAATCTTTGGGGTTTTGGAAGTCAGAGTTACGAATCTCTCAAACTAAGACACGTTCTCCGGCGTGTTTGTCCTTCACTTTGCAGAAGAACCAACATGCACGTGCATTCAGACAAAGAAACCTGCAAACACAAATCCTCGTTTAAAAACCCGACTGAAGCATTTGGCACGAGCATGAATACATTCCTCATTCGTTCATCTTCCAGCTCAAACTACAAATGAAACCACTTCCTTCATCGACTTCATGAAGCTAATAATAACAACAACTGTTGGAGCTGCGCTCTGTACCGGTTTCTTTTAAAGACAGCTGATATAAACGTACAGTTCTACACTGCGTAATCAAACCCCTGAATATCCTACACTCATACGTTCACCAGCTGGAGGGACTCGCAATGAAAATGTAGAAATGAACATTATTTTCTCATTTGTTTGGGAGCATACTTCTGAAACACTGCAGCTAGTCGCTCACTGACGATACCTTGCATACATAACATCTAGTGAGGACTACATAACCTCTCGTGGCGTTATATTTATATTGTTGCCGTGTGCGTTTACCTGCACGGTCAGCAGGTTGTACGACACTTCCTCATTGATCTGCTGCAGGAGAACATCTCTCCGTTTTCTTGCAGGAGGTCTAATGTAATATTATTCTGCGTTTTCCGACACACAAACACTTACGAGTGCGTACGAGATGTGCTGATGCGGTCTTGGTGAATTAGCAGACACACGGGGAGGGCGCTTTCGTTTCTGCTACAAAACTGCTACAAAGGAAAACACACATACTGCCGTTCAATCACACGGCTCCTCATCTTGGGTCATGCATGTTGTCACGAGGCCTGAGACAAGGTATGCAAGGTATGTAAGGTATGCAAGGCATTTAAAACACTTTGGGCCACATGAATCGGGGGTGCGGACGTTTCCTTTGTCTCTCGCAGGAAAGGGAATACTGTGTTGTTGGTTGAAGTGTTTCCATGAGTTCAGTTCATTTATCTTGGATATAAATACGTTTTCTCACTTTACAGACATGTAATTAAATAGATTCTTTCTTATTTAAGCCAATAAAAGGCTAAAGTTTGGATAATGTTAACATGTAAACAGAGTCAGTGACCCAGGCTGAAGTAGAAGCTCCTTCTACGTCTAGAAAAGCAGGAAGACCGAAAGAAATAGAATAAGCAAATACTGCCTGAAAATATAAATATATATATTAGCCAGGGTAAGCTTACTTCATTTTGGCACAAAATAAAAGCTTTAGTTTCTTCCACTTTAGCTTGTAAGGTGCAAAAGCACATGGAAGACGATGATAAATCAAGCAAGCGAAACATATTGCACAAATTATTTACGATAAATATCCATTATTATAGCTGCTATCGACAATAACTCTTTCCTGAAAGCAAGATTTATATATATATATGGATATATATATATACACACACATACTCTGCATAGGTTTATACATATTCACAACTCTGGCCTGCAAATATACAAACTGTGGCTTTGTGTTTTCACTCTGTTTTGTATTTTGTTGTCAGTGAATGAAGAATAAGGCAGATCACACATCTGTCCACAAGAGGGCGCTATCCACTACAAATATATCAGTGAGATTTACATGTAAATGCACTTGAGACTATTTATCTAAATCTTAAATATAAACCACTTGTTGTACCCTAACAATTCCTGGACTAGAGTTAAAGATGTGTTTCAAAGCTACGACTCTGACTGTGGATCGGTACGGCTCTATTGTTGTGGATTTGATTAAAAGTCAATCGTAATATCAGAGTTGATATTTTTCCAGGCTTGCCAAACATTTTTCTGTTTGTTTGAAAACAGGAAACAACAAACAGGAAGTGCCCATAAACAAAACAAAAGTAGGTGATGAACGGGACATCAGCTGTGTAAAGCCCTTAGTGAGGCTGGGACAGGATTACATCCACACTGAAACACCCTCAGGAGTCCGTGTGGAGTGTTCCCACACCTCCTCATAAAAAGGCGTGGCTCAGCTGCAGCGGAGTTTGGCCAGGAAATAGGCCACGCTGAGGAAGATCCACACCACCAGGAGGTTGGGGCTGAGGGCCAGCAGGGGCAGCGAGTACAGGAGGCTGGGGTCCAGCCGGAAGTCACGCACTGGCAGCAAACCGCTCAGGTTCTTCTGGATCACCCCCTCCCGCGTCCCAATTCTGCCGAGGCACGGGGAGGTGGGAGGAAGAGGAGGAAGAGGAGGTGTGGAGCAGCAAAAAAAAAGGTTGTAGGAAGGGGAAAAGGTGGTCGAGGAGAGGAGCAGAGGGAAGTTGAAAAGCAGGAAAAAAGGAGGGAGGAGAGGAAGCAAGAAAATAAAAGATTGCGAGAAGGAAGCGTGTGTCGCAACAAAGCCAAAATAAACAGATGGCATGCACAGGTGAAAAAGGAACAGCGGCGAGAAATCACAATGACAAAGAAACCACGATGATAGACAGCCGTGTCCACGGGGAGACGTGAGCAGAAGAAGAAATCAAAAACCGACAACAAATGGAAATGAATTACGAACCAACCAGAATAAAATAATCCCACAAAGAATGAGACGAAACCGTGACGAAGAGGAACACACGGGACACAGAGGAAGAGGAAGAAGAGAGGACAAAGAGAAAATTAAGAAAGAAGTTTTCATGTCTTTCAGAAAAGGAACGAAGATAAGAAAAAAAACAGCAATGGCTCACCATGTTTCTATATTCTAAGACATGGGGTGAAGAAGGAGGGGAACATGTCAAGAAAGATGTCTTGGTTTCACTCGGGACAAATGAAAACCAACGTGCGGAAAGAAACATCCTTTAAATTCAAGATCAAGTGAAGCCGTTTGGATCCCGACTCAACATGTGTCGGCACGAGGACGAGGAAGCCAGCACGAGGTTAGAAGAACTGAGAGATGCTAACATGCAGCAAGTACCTGGTGCAGTCTTAACTTCAGAATGTAGGTACATCTGGAGGGACGGGTACAACATCAAGCTTTTTCCTGCATGCAGCACAGCTCAAAGCCATCCCTAAGGGAAGTAAATCAAGCGCTATAATAATGATCATGCTCGGCGGCTGATGAAGCAAAGTGGAGGCGAAAGGAAGAGACGTGAGGAGAAGGTGAAGAGAAGTCGTATCATGCGAGATTCTGTGCGACGCTGCAACTTTATTGAGCACAAGTACAACGCAGACAGGTGTGATTACATCTCTGTTGAACAACAAGAACTGCACTTTGAACACACAAACATTTTCTGACACAAAGATACAAACAGTAAAACTCTGAGCGCTGCAGGGACCCTGTACGCACACCGTACGTCTTTCTATTCTACATTTTTAGAAAAGCATTTGAAATGACACGCTTTCAGGAAACACATGCTGCCATTTTGTTTCCTTTCCTAAATTGCAACATTTATTTATTTTTAATCTGCAGTATTATTTTTAATTATTTTTGTTCCTAAAAAAACAAAACTTTGCTGCAGCGTCTATGAATAATCCTTAATCTTTCTTTATACCACTTCATTTGATGATGAACGAAGGAAAGGAAGAAAGAAGGAAGGATGAAGGAAAATAAAATGTTGCATGGATGGTATGTGAAGTGCTCCGAGGATACAAATACTCTGCCGGCCTGCTAGCAGCTGACGAGACAACGCATGTACAGGAACAACTGGTAGACGAACAACAAGCACTCAGTGCACACGATCCAAAGAGGATCTGAATATCGGTCCGGTTCCTCTCTTCAAGAGCCCCGTGTCCCAAACCTCCTTTGAGATGAACCGGTGACTCCAGATCAGTTTGTTTCTCAGAGGACGCAGGCAATGCTTTTAAAACCACACGTGGGCAAAACCTTGTGTGCGTCAGAATTACATTTCCCACAGAATTTGTTTCCAGTTTCTTCGCTGGCTTTAAAGATTTTGATCCCCGTAAGAATATCAACGTTTCACACTTTTTGTTTTTGCCCAGATATGATTTTCAGTCGTGTGTTTTTCCCATTCAGGCCCCGTGAGGGCGTCCCTACCTGCGCATGCAGTCCAGGGCCTGCGTGAAGACCTGCGGCGCCATGCCGTGCTCGTGCTGCAGGATCAGGCACTGCTCCAGGGTCACCGACATGGCCGTGCGGTCTTTGGCGCTTTTGCAGCTGGTGAAACGAACCCCGTTGAGCCGGCGGCAGATCTGAGACAGAGATGGAAAAACAAACGAGCGTGAATGTCAGAAAATGAAATGTTGTGTGTTTTAAATATACACAAAGCAGAAGCGTCACCTCGGCTGCCTGCCAGAGAATGTCCACGTTCTTGTTTTTCCTGGCGTGGACGTTTTGCCCCAGAAACCTGAGCAGCTCGGGGAGACAAGTCTGAGAGCGAGATCTCGGGAGGCCTGAGGGGGTTTAGGCGGGAAGTTTGGAAACGTAGGTGAGGGGAAGAGGATGGACGATGGGGCGGGAGAGACAGGAATTAAAACAGCACATTAACAAAAGGTACGCTCTTACAGGAAGTGGTGTACAGAAGTACCACGATGTGTCTCAAAATGATACTTGTGTAAAGTACTCGAGTACTTCTAACACTAATGGTTCCCCTGTTAGTGACGCTTCAGTACTTACAGTCCTCAGGCAGGACTTCTTTAAACTGTTCATAGTACGAGTTCAGCCGGGAGAGACTCTCCAGGTTGATGACCTCCTGCAGGGAAGTGTCTCCAAACCTGAGCACAGAAACACACGTTCTCTTCATCGTCATGCACAACATCTCGCTGGAACTTCTTCTTCTCTTCTTCTCCCGCTCACTCACTTCTCCGCCAGCGTCTGCTGCTCGTTGATGCCCACGTTGAAGTGCACCGGCTGGACCCTCAGCAGCATGCCGCTCTGGATCTCCCGCGGTAACGCGTCAAACATGGTGCCGGGCAGCGGGATGCGGACGTTGAAGCCGTCCCGGTTCCCCGTGATGATCGGCAACATGTCGGGGGCGGAGCTGCCTGTGGCCTGGGTCACCTGAAAGGGAACATGCAGACCATTCTTCAAACTAACTGAATAATCATTGAAGATGAAATAAAGCACAATGAAGAATGACAGGAAACTAAATTATGGCAATAAAACCACAGAAGAAGAGTGAAGTAAAACCGTTATTAAAAGTAGCTTTTTACTATATCCCTGCAGCGTCCTGACGTCTTCCTACCTTAAAGGTGACGTTGCGGAGATCCATGATGCCGACACTCATGTCCTCCAACATGGCCAGCTCCTCTCCTGGGAACACACACACACACACACACACACACGAGGGGAAACAATCATGAGGATTCAACTTTAGACTGTAACAATCGTACAAGTTTCAAATAGGTGAAATCATTTTAAGTGCAGCATACAGAAACAGTGTGTGTGTGTGTGTGTGTACCGTAGGTGCTGAGCAGGGACTCAAACTGAGCCAGCAGGCCGATGGTGTACAGCTGTCGGAGGAATCCGTTGTCACGGAGACAGTTCCTCAGTTTGATAATGAAGCCGCAGATGAGAGCAGTGAGCTGCAACACACACACACACACACACACACACACACACACACACACACACACACACACACACACACACACACACACACACACACACACACACACACACACACACACACACACACACACACACACACACACACACACACACACACACACACACACACACACAGGTGTTAGACGGAAACCCACAACCTGCTTTTAACTTTGGCCCAAATAAGTGAACCGTCTGCAGAGTGGGCGTGTAGGGTCTGTGTAGGGGTCTGTGTAGGGGTCTGTGTAGGGTCTGTGTAGGGGTCTGTGTAGGGTCTGTGTAGGGGTCTGTGTAGGGGTCTGTGTGGGGTAGGGTCTGTGTAGGGTCTGTGTAGGGGTCTGTGTAGGGGTCTGTGTAGGGGTCTGTGTAGGGTCTGTGTAGGGGTCTGTGTAGGGGTCTGTGTAGGGTCTGTGTAGGGTCTGTGTAGGGGTCTGTGTAGGGGTCTGTGTAGGGGTCTGTGTAGGGGTCTGTGTAGGGGTCTGTGTGGGGTCTGTGTAGGGGGTCTGTGTAGGGGTCTGTGTAGGGGTCTGTGTAGGTCTGCAGGTGAAGACATCTCTCGCTTTCTTATATTTATTCTTTACACAAGTGTTCAACTGTACTTTATACTAACAACACTGGACCTGTGTGTGAGTAAATATCACATCCCTGTGTGTGTTGGTGCTCACCGTCTGGCAGAAGACGACGTCGCGGCGGTACTGCAGCGACAGGTCCATGGCTATCGTCGGGGCGCTGTCCTGCATCAGCAGGAACACCATGGACTTTTTGGCCTTGTCGCTCATCATGGCGACACACTCTGTGAGCGTGGTGAGCAGAGGGTACAGCGCCTCGCTCCACTCGCCTGGGAAACATGCAGACAGAGAGCGTGTCGGTCTATAAATACATTACCGAGGTTAGGCACGAACACAATCTAACATTAGCCGAGTTGACGTGATATTTATGCCTCATAAAGTGGATTTATAAGTTCTAATAAGATATTTTAGGACTTGTTAAGACAGAAACAGGAAACCGATGAAACAGAGAAGCAACAGGAAAAGCAGAAGCTCTGACAGAGACCATACTCCACTGGGGAAAGCTCCAGGACATTTTGAACTGTGTCTCTTTCTTTATGAGCCCTACATGTCCCACCTGCACATGTCTAACAAGCTTCCACTTGCACACAAAGAAATTAAGTTCTTTGCCGTTTCTCACATAAAAACATTTTGGTTGTGTGTAAACATCCTACGTACACGGTCACATTCTCTGCAGTTCGTCCCACCTATTACACCCCGTGTCGAACGTCATCCAGAATTCATATTAGTGCGATTAGTGTAGGTTTGAATGCATTATTTGATTGTGTGATGGGAAAGTGTTTGCGCTAAAACAGGGTGTTAAATTCCTCTTTAATAAAGAATACCTAATATAAACATATTTACATAGACTGTGCCCAGAGCTGTGGAAAGATGCAGAGAAGCAGGGGGGGGGGGGGGGGGGGGGGGGGGTAGCAGCTCTTACCTGGGTACGCCTCCTCAGCACTGGGGCTTCCATCTGGAAGAGGGGATGGAGGTGCAACGTGCATGATTAGCAGGCGCTGTGAGCCAAAAGGGCAGCAGAGACACACAGAACACACTACGAACCAGGGTCAAAGATCTATCAACGGACCATTCAGCTCAGATTATAGAGCCGGTGTTGCTTTAATGATTCAAGTAAAGGTGCACAGTCGTGGTTCGGTCCTTCTTCTTCTCTTATTCCCAGAGGTGGAAGTACATTTACTCAAGTGCTGTACTTCAGCACCATTTTGAGGTACTTGGTTTTGACCAGATATGTGACCCTGGTCCAGTACAACATGAAGAGTCAGCACAACATCTCAGAAACAACCGCCGGCTGTGTTCAGCCATGAAGCAGCACTAACACCGGCAAAGCTGGAGAGTAGAAAAAGCCGTTTCTCATTTTCTGCTTCCAGCTACAGAAATGCTGCAACGTTATGGACGGACCAGAACGACAAAGATTGCACACAAAACAAAACGCTTCACATTAGACAGTTTGTTCCTCGCACTAGGTGACGAGTGAGGATTTTAAAAGTGAAGCAAATATCTCAGAATCCCGAACGAAAGACTTGTTGACAGAAGAAGAAACATAAAAACTAAATAAACCTACAGGACTCTTGTGCAGAGGAGAGGGCGGGCAGAGAGGAAGAGGATGGTGGCGGTGATGATGATGATGATGGTAATGATGAAGATTCCTCTGATACACTTCCTGGGTTGATCCAGAAAGCTCGTCTTTTTCCTTCACCTTTTCACAGCCATACACATCGATTAATTTATACTCTTAAATGCATTTAATGTCAATTAATTTGAACCAATTATATTATATTTGCTTTTTTTAATGACTATTTCTTTATTAGTCGCATGACTTTGAATACCGATCTAAAAACTTTTATATATTTGTAATTTAGTTCATTTGTTCTCTTTTTTTTTTAGTTACTAACTTAATTTCCTTTTTAATTTGAACAAAAAGAACAAATAAAAAGTATTATGATGCAAGCAAAAGATAAAAATTGGGAAGGACATTTTTCTCTATTTTCGATTAATCAATTATCTAGAAAATAAATCTGCAGCTTCATCGATAAGCTACGGTAAGAGACGTCAAAGAAGAGAAACATAAACAGGACATTGTGTGTGCGTTACCTTTCTTACTGGCGCCGCCCTGCAGGTCAGTCTGGGTAATGTCCTGACTGCTGGCGCTGGGCCTCTTCTCCTTCTGGAGCAGCTTGTCAACACGCTGGATGATGCACTCCAGAGATTTATCCACATTCACCCAAACCTTCTCCTGAGAAGAGATGGAAACAATGTAATACATGTTTCAGGGCTAACAGAGTAATCACAGCAGGGAAAAGAATTGAGCTCGAGGGGAGAGAAGCTGCATAAGAGATGAGATGAATCACATCAGTATGCAAATCAAGGAGCACGCCACAATTTTTGCTTAACAAAGATTTAATGTAATGCAAGCAAATGTAGAGCTCTGTTACATACTCGTCTCAGGCTGCCTGGTGATACAGAGGCAAACATTGATGCTTGGACTAATTCTGTCACATTTATAGTGTGTTTTATAGTGTTTTATAGTGTTTTATAGTGTTTTCTGTTACAAAAGTAGTTTAAAATGATAATTTCTTTACTCAATGCATGAATATTTGATGAAAACAAGCAGCAAACACACGTGTATGATATTGTGCACTGACAAATTAAGTGACTCACTAAATAACTGGATGACTAAATGTGTTGCAGTTATAGAGACATCATATTACATCCTGCCATTTTGAACTTGAGTATAGAGAAAACCTATTACAGTATATGTGATATTAAAGATGTAACACATGTTCTGGCAATTTACCAGATAAATAACATTTATTAAAAATAATATTCCTTAAAATATCAGTATTCTTGAGATCAATGTGTTTTTATATATATATATATATATATATATATATATATATATATATATATATATATATATATATATATATATATATATATATATATATATATATATATATATATACACACACATACATATACATACATACATACACACACCTTTTAGTGGAGACTTAATATAAAACGTTCAAGCACTAACCGTCTAAATGACAACTTTAGTGAATGACAAAATATCTAATTGATAAAAAACTGTTTTACTTTTACTATCTAACTAACTCACCCACTCCTCTTCATGCCAGTCTACGTGCAGCGAGGATCGACTGTTGCGACCGCTCCACTTGGCGAGCAGCGTGTCCTGGTCGTTACGCAGGCATACTTGTTCAGAGTCGGCGGAGGGAGACGCTTTGGAGGCGATGTACTCGGGCCGTGCTGCGTTCAGGGCCTGAATGGCTGAAGCCAGCAGCTTACAGTCGCATACCGTCACCAACTGACGAGTCTGAGAGGGTTAGAAAAAGGTATCCATTACATTTCATTAGAGAAACATATGTATTGATTTTGTGGTGAACTGTCTCTTTAAGAGCTTATGAATGATAACTGGTGTTAAAGTAAAATACCTTATCAGCCAGTATAGCGAGCGTCCTCTCCAGTCCGCTGGCAGACCGATCCTTGGCGGCTCGGGAAAGCCTCTCTGCGTAGTAGCTGACCTGAGTCTTCAGCGTGTTGATGTGTGCGATGATCTCTTTGGCTCTGACGATGTCCTGGGGGATGTAGACGATGGACTGCGAGCTGGAGAGGGCGCTGCTTCAGAAAGCAAAGACGCATTGTTTTAGCAGCAGGTCTGTATCCGACTGTATGCTGACGACACGCTCTTATATCCTCAAAATGTAAAAAGTTAACTGTTGAGTCTGGGAGCCTCCATCTAAAGAAGAAGTCCCTTTTTTAATAACAACAACATAGCATTAGCATGCACATGCCTGTTCTCAACAAAGGTCCAAATCAGTGGCTTATATAAAAGCTACAGGTTAACACAACGACAACATGAAACTAACTAACGCCAATAAACAGGACTAGAGGTGATACCGCTCACTTTCTGAATTCAGATAAATCTTTAGGAGAAAATAAGACGTTCTTTTCGATGCTTTAACGGTTCATTTGTTTTCCAATATTTTTACTAAACGACAGCTGAATTTACAAAATGAGCGGTATTCCAGAAAACTTTATGTACTGAGTTATAAAATATCTGGGTTTCACACATAAGTGTGCATTGCAACATACATGTGTGTTACTTTCAAACACAACACTGTTAATACCAAATTCATCAGGTGACATTAAAAGTTGCTGTTAACAGAAGCAATGTGACGTTCTTGCAATGCATCATGTGTTTGCAAATCAATTTCATTCAAACTCACAAGTTCATCCAAGAGGCTTGAAAATCATCAAACTTTGTTGTAAAACTCCAAGAAACAGTGAATGCATTTGTTTTGGTGGTACAAGGCAGTGAGAGTGTGTACAAACAAATGAGAACAAGCAAAGCAGTGCAACAACTCACCATTCCTCCTCATATACGCTGATCAATAAAAAGTAACAAAAACAAAATTAAGAGGAAGCCAGAGAAATTAACTGCAGAATTGAAGAAACAATGCACTCATTTAAAAATGACTACAGGGTAGCCAAATCAAAAGAAATCTTTCACACAAAATTATTTTTGTATGGGTTTTAAGAATTTGAAACAATATAAGTAAAATAAAGCAGATATCACAGTGATTGAGGGGGAAGAACATGCAAATGTCATTTCTTTTTCTATTAAATGTCCCTTTTCAACTTACTGTTTCTTTGCCTCCTCAAACCTCTGGATGAGTTTCCGCAAACCGCTGTTTTTAAAACCCTGGCAGTGAGCCGCCGGAGCTCCGATCGTTATCACATCGTACGTGTGATCTGGAGAGGAGGAAATCATGTGTGAAAAGAATTTAAAGAAAGAGTCTTCAGGTATCTTTGTCCATGTTCTAATGTCTCACCAAAGCCCAGCTCATCCTGCACCCTCATCCTCTGAATGTGTAGGTTGGTTGGCATGAACTCGAGCTTCCTCTCTGCCTTCAGGTTGCTGGCTTTGAACGATGGACCTGACGTGGAGGAAGAGACAGAAAGCTTTTCTTGTCATATGCCCTAAAGCTCGTCCAACATATATAATAAAGAAATAAAATAGTGCAAGAGACATAATGGTGCAAGTAAAATGCAGGAATAAGTCAAATATATACATAAAAACAGAATGTAAAGTTGTAAATACTGTAATAATACATAAATATGTGGAATAAACTGGTGTGTTTACGATAAACAGCGAGGGGGAAATCATTGTATGTGCTCTAACCTCTGTAGTTGTTGAGGTCCGACAGTGTTTCCTGGTACGCGAGTATTATCGTCTGGTACTGAGAGACAATCTGTCGCCGCAGATTCTCCCAGCAGGGGGATAACTCTCCCAGCTCCTCCAGCTCACACACCCTGGAGAGTTGTTCAGGGAAAATGGGATTTAAGCATTACACTACACTTGTCTGAGGATGCATTTCACATTACTTTATTAGATTTTCAAGCAAAAAAGGCCAAACATGGTCTGGTTCCAGGACTTCTGCGGCTCTTCTTTATGTCGTGTGACAGTAAATGGAATATCTTTGGCAAACCACGTTGCAACAAGAGCCTTCAGTTAAATGTGAGAGGTGTGCTTGTACCTGACTGCGTCCTCCTCCAGCAGCAGTTTGACAAACTGTCTGGGGATGTTTAATGAGAGGACGCTCTCGGCCATTTGCTCCAGCACCCGTAGGTGGTTCCCGTCAGTCGTGGGGAAGCGGTACATCCTGGACATCGTGCCTCCAAACACTGAAGACACACAAGATTAAATTAGGCTGGATTAGACTGTGGTGGAGAAAATCAGACTAATCAGACAAACCAACATGAACAAAAGTCAAGAATGTAGATGCCGTGCACATGTTACAGTACCCTCACAGTGGTTATATTTGGATCAGCAATCTATCCCCGAGGTAAACAGATCCGTCCCACTCACTGGTGACAATCCATATTGTTCTGCTAGATAATAAGATTTATGGTCTGATTTATTGGTAAACGTGGAGCCGTGCGGAGGTAGAGGACGGACGGGAATGTCTGAGCTTCTCTGATTGGATCATCTATGTATATAAATGGAACTGTTATGATGCTTATTTATATACCTGCCGAATCGTTTAGACTTTAACGTTGTGTTAATAAATCAGCAGGAGAGACAATAAGAAGGAAAACTGTGTCCTGGTTATATTTGTTCATTATTTCAGATTAAATAAGTTTTAGAAGTCAACAATATGTTATATTAAACCTAAACAACTCAATCCACCACACTGTGACCACTTTATTTGTCATTTCTAGGTGCCAGTAGCTCATAAGGTCAGCATGGATGGAAATATAAATACCTGAGCGCAGCAGGGTGTCTTTGCATAGCGAGGCGTACTTGATTCGGACTCCCATGGACTCGGTGAGGCTCTCATCGACGGACAGCACCGTCTGCAGGACACACACACAGCCAGTCAACAATGGGACTGTACACACTGCTCCTACACAAACCCACTAACCCATGTGACGTCTTTATTATGACATAAAGAAGGTTAAGTGACTTTTGTTGAATTATGAAGCACTTCACATAGACAGACAAACAGGAAGCCGGAGAGACGCACGTGGAACACATTAGTTATGAGATGATGGCTGTCAACTGCAGGAAATCTGAAATAATAAAGTATTATATGTTTTATTAAAGTGTATGGGGCCGGTGGTCATAACATAATTCTAATCTCTTGTAATAAATATAAGGTTTAAGGTTAAAACCGAGAGGAAGTAAACGTTTTAAATGAACCACCAATTCTAAAATACTTTTTAAGTCGTTTCCTTTATTAAAAACATAAAAGGGAGTTTTTTTATCTTTAGGACCGCGTCCCTGCCGGCGGCTCTTACCCGCCCGTTGATGCCGTCTGGCAGGCAGCCGGTCCTCTGGTCTGCTCTCTCCTCCATCTGCCAGGCAGCTATGGTGATGTTCCCCACCCGCTCGTTCTCTGCTGATCTGTCAATTTTATTTTATTTCCATTTGAATACATTACGGATAAAACTAACAGTTTACATTGTGTGTGTGTGTGTGTGTGTGTGTGTGTGTGTGTGTGTGTGTGTGTGTGTGTGTGTGTGTGTGTGTGTGTGTGTGTGTGTGTGTGTTACCTCAGTTCGAGCTGTAATCTGTGGCTCTTCTCTTGCAACAACTCCTTTACAGGAAAAAGTGCTGAGCCCAACATGTACATCTGAAGAGACGGAACGACAATATTATTGCTATGTTCATATTCGGCTGTTTCCTTATCTCTTCTTAACTCGTGTGACCTCCAGAGACGCACAGACGAGTCAACGTTAGTCTTTGCTGAGCTGCACAAACTGGAAACACATTTGCTTTGCGTAACAAAAACTCCACAACTTGTCTTTTTCCAGACTAGAAGAAATCTGCCTGAACCGTACCGTGCCCTGCGAGCGGTCCTTGACGTCGTAGACGGCCAGCTTCACCTGCGTCTGCTGGTTGATGTTGGACTCCTGGAAGAAGGCGATGCTGCTGAGGAAGATGGGGTTACTGGTGCCCTGCGGACGGAGGCAGTGACACATCAGCATTACTTACTCATCACCACTTTAATTGAACGTTTATTCCAAATCCAAAGTAGCATTGCAAGTAGCAGAGTAAAGCGTCTGACCTCTATGACTTCGGTCTGGGCGTGTTTGGTCCAGAAGGCCTGCGGTGGTGTCGTGCAGCTCACTGCTACAAAGCTGTTGGGTTTTCTGTCCGACGCCGGAGTCAGCAGCTCTGTGCAAACTGGATGAGAAACACTGCATGAGCCGAGGCATTACAAACACCCACCTCATGCTTTTGGAACCTGATACGTGTCGTTTTTCACTTTTAAATCTAGAAAACATTATAAAATATACGACAAACGTACAAAATCTAACTGCCAACAGTCATTTCGAAGACAATACATGATACACGAATACATTCATGAATATATTATTGATGAGTCCAACTTGTTCTGAATGTTACTCACCCACGCTGAACTCCAGCACCGGCTCATCTGGGTCCTGACTGTTTCCTGGAAACCAAACCAAAGTCACAAAACTCCGTTACGCAAAGAAGACTTTCAAGCCCTGCAGACCCTGAATCTGAATCTGTCAAAGTCACACTTTGATTTGTTTTCCTCTGAGTAATAAGCACTGCAGACTGTTAAGATGTAATCTGTGCTGTGATATGCTGACATATGACGGGGCAGCCCTCAGGCCTCATCATGATCTGCGTCTGTGGTTGAAGAGGCGATCGGCTCCCACACAAGTTTAACACTCTGCCAGCAAAGTGCGTGTCGTATTCAACACTGTCCCAGTGACACAACAAAGAGGTTAGTTTAAGCCTTGCAGCGCTATAAACACAATATTCATAGATTTTTTATATCATTAGAAACAAAGGGACAAGATCTTCTCATTAATATTTCTGTTTTAGAACATCTACTGCCGTTTTAATCTTTAGCTCATCTCAGTTTCATGATCATGTTTAATGCTTTAGATGAAGCGGAGCAGGACGTCAGATGCTTTCAGATAAATCTAATCTTCAGTAACCGTCTGTCCACAATCAGCTGTTCCTCACCTGCCAGAGCGAGGCCGATCATCTCGTTGGACAGCTCGAATGTGCTGGCCCGGTACACCGACCACGGCCTCTGGATCCGGGAGCCGCGCTCTCGGACCCCCGCCATGCCTGTCCGGGAAGAGCGGGCTGCGGCAGGAGGCCTGAACACACACCCTCACACGCACGGTCACACACTCCCATGTGAGGTGCCCCTCTTCCTGCGTAGATCCACGGCTGCTCCAGAAAGCAGTTTGTCCTCTGAATGAGAGACGAGAGGGGGGTTAGATTAAAGGGGGACATGAAGTCTTCATCTTAGTTTAGAAATATTCTTTTTTTAACTAATCAAAGCATCAGCATATTGAAATGTATCAAGTCAAGTTAAACAATGAAAGAAACTGGAGCTACAAAGTCTTTGTGAGGACGCAACACAAGCTCATCAGGACTCCCAGAGCGGCTTCAACCACACGATGAAGTCCAACGCATTCTGACGATGCTCATGAGAACACGAGAGGAGAACAGAAATAAGGAACAAAGTACAGAAAGTAAAACCGGATATAAAACTGGCAAGAGGCAAAGTTATCTCTCCAAGCAGCCACTGCAACTCACAAGGTCAAGCAATCCAATCTTTATTCACCTTTCCCTCCCACACAGTCTGCAGCGTATGTTCATACGACCACATTGCATTTGTTGCCAGAACGAGCACGTTTCCCCAATAGAATAATAAAGTACCATGTTATTGAAGCATCTTAAAAAGGAGGGGAGAGCTTCTGCTCAGTTTGAAAATCCATCAATAATGAAGCCTTCTTCCTCGCGGTCACAGGGAACATATATTTTTATTGTTCATATATAGAATATATATTTATAGACGTAAAAGAGAGGCACGTGTCTGCTGCATGCGTTCCTTGAGTGCGCTCAACATCAGCACGTGTAACATAACGTACAGCATGTGTCTGTGGGACAAAGTTTGGTGCTGCAGCAGCGTCTTGATTTGCATCAGTGTGTCATCCCACGTACAAACTTACACATTTGCATTTTATCTGCCCATTTATGATGATGTTGCTAAGAAACCGTCCTTAGGTCCTCCACATAGTTTTAGATTTCTTCTTCTTCTCTTCCTCCTCATTTCATTTGCCCTTTATATCCATCTCTTCTACATCCTCCTCTCTTGCTAGTTTTGGGAGTTTTTCCACCTGAAGACACTGTTGTGCTCCCAAATCTGGAGTTGTTTTTGCTTTATTTCCTCCTGCCCCCCCCCCCTGAATCGTTTGGGATCTGTTTCCCTGAAGGCTTTAGCCAGTGGATGAGCAACTGTCCCACTCTTTGTCTCTCCTGCTTTCGTTCCTTCTGTCCCATTTAGTTAAAGAGCAATTAGCCTATTTGCAGTAAAGGGCCAGTAGCAGGCTGCGGTACATTTTATTCTATTTTGGTACAGTTGTGCTCTATTTATTGTAGAAAGAGGTGCTGGAATGATTCAGGTTCAGGTCAGGTTTGTATTCACCTCATGTCAGAGCTGTTGTGTACATTGCGTGTTTTTCTCATATGAATGAATGTTTTCTTTAAACCTGGTCACTGAAATGTGTTTTCAGAGGTTCAGCTCTGCCTAGAAACTGAGCTCTAAATGATGCATCTTTTACAAACAGGCCCAGAGAGTGATCTCATTTTCATTGTGGTTCTGGGTTAATAGTGGGGGCCTACTTCCTGAAGGGGTCCTCTGTGCATCTCCTGGCAGTGCTTGATGTGCCCCACTTCGCTCAGATACACGTGCCCTACATCTGTCCCTGCTATCAGCTGGAGCACTACCTGAAGATCTATCTTACGAATATCTTACATTTGTTATTTTATTTACTTATTTATTAGAATATATTGTTTTAACTCATTTTCAAAATAAATAGAAAAGACATTTACATAAATACATCTCTTTTTATTTATTTTAAAAACTGAACTGCTGATCCTTGCATGCCCTGAATATTTCAATAAACAAAACAAAACAAATACGTTGCATTGAATAAACAAACATAAAGAGCTTCAGTAGAACGACAGGCAAACATGTGGCCTGTTACATCCGTCTTTGTTTGCACATTATGGATGCACAAACATGTTTAATCACATGTTTGAGTGTGTGTGTGCATGCATCAGTCTCCTGCGGCTCCTTCTAATCAGGTGAAAGACAGGAAGACTTACGAAGCATCTCTGTTGAGTCGACATTATACGGAGCCCTTGATAAGCATGTTCACCAGGAAGTGTTTTACAGTAAACATAAGGGGCGATAAAACAATTTGTGCTGGAATACAAGCTTGTATAACCATCAGCAGATCAAAAGACAGTCAGTGCGACTCCAGCTCTGTCTCACTAAAGATTTATGAATCCCATGGACACACGTACACACACGCACACACACACACACACACAGAGCAGATCAAAGACTACAGCTCTCAGTCATCGTGGCTCTGGTTCCTCTACTGTTGCATCAGCAGCAGTGAGTTCCTGCTAAAATAAGATTCCTTATGCTGCAGAGACGGTCTAAATGTCCTCCTGGTAGTAAAAGAATTGAAAGCCTGGACTACACAGATTAAAACAACAATCAGCATGGACTCCGATGAGCTCAAAGGTCTTTCATGGGAGCGATAAAGCTGACCTTCAGAATCAAAGGGGTGGGTGGATGGAAAGTTTCCGAGGCCCTGCACACCCCAACAGGTGTTTATTATAGTTTGTTATGTACAGTATCTCATGTTGAGATGTTAATCAAAATATATACAAACCCACACACCCCTAAAAATAAGTATGTTAAGTGCAGCGTGCAGCATAACATCGCCAATACTTCAGCTGGTATGTGGCAATAACCTGCTGCATTACGTGACTTCTTAAAGAAATACTTAACTCTTCCGTGGCAGAGTATAAACCCTAACCTGCAACAACACACAGTGCAAACAGAGGATCTACTGCTATGTTTCCACTATTAATGTTTCTATCTGAATGTAGTCCAGAGAGTGAGCGGGCTCGATGCCCAAACCTAGAAGGACATTTCCAGTCCCTCAGCCAACTGGAGTTACAGTTTCCACTTCGCAAGGCCAAAGAACCACCATGAGACGGGATTAAGAGAGCGTCCTTATCAGACAGGGCTTACTACACAATCATCACTGTCATGTGCAATATTCACTCTTAGAACTTCCCTTTGTGTTTGATCTGCAACAGGTGACAGACGTAACACCTCAAATCAATTAAGTAATTCGTCACGCCTGGGGAAAACAGTCGGTGCCGAAGAAAACAACCTCTTCTTTCTCCAGATCCATGGCAGCACAGAAACTCCACTGAGGGGGAAAAGCTGCCATATAAGGGCTCTCCAAATTTAGCCTAGCGTGTGTGTGAATATGTGTGTGTAGGTTTGTGAGTCACATGAATTAGGGCACACACACACGCACACTAAATCCGGGCACATGAAACCCCAATCCAGGATTCACAAGGTGGATTTTGTCTTATTATCAGGGGTATAAGCTTAAAGGTCCATTAACAATAGCAGCTATGGAGAACCTTTAAGTACATTTGGCAAGCTGTATTCTAAAATGCCACTAAAATGACTCTAAAATATAAAAGGATGCAATCTATGACCTAACCTCATCTGGATAAATGCATTAGAAATAGGGTTTACGTTTTGTCCGAGGTGAAGAATAAACTTTTAATCTGTGTTTTGAAAAGCGGTGACGAATGACTTGTTTAGGTTGGAGGAGTCACGACTCCATTCATCAGCCGAGACTTCTCCAAACATGTCAGCGTGTTGTGAAATCAGATATTTAAAGAAGGTTAGCGACTAACAGCGCAGACAGGATCCTGCAGGAACGCTCTTTAAATGTAATGATCAGGGGAAGTTACGACAGTTTACATTTTTAAGCCCACTTGTTTGCCTTACAGTCTGTGCTCACATCTTATGTGTACATGTATGTGGTTGTGTTTGAAGCTGCTGTCTTAGTCTCTAGACACACCGGGGGGAAAGAGAGACAGAGCGAGAGTCCAGTTGCCCATACATGGTGAAACCCCATTTTACAGCTCCCTCTTTGCCAAGAGGCCGTTCACACACTGAAGACATCGCACCACACGGAATATGTGTGTGTGTGTGTGTGTGTGTGTGTGTGTGTGTGTGTCGGCTCACATCTCATCTCAGACTAAGTTTGGCTCTGACTAAAGGTGACATCTTCAAATGTCTTATTTTTTCCAACCAAGAGTTCAAAATCCAAAAGATATTCAGTTAATCATATAAAAGAGAGAAAGAGCAGCAAATGCTTAAATATATAATATTGTACTTAATTCCCATGCATGCTCCTCCCAGCATGTGTTTACTTCCCATCCATCTCTAAACTAATCCCAGTTTAACTGCAGGATTTAGGAAATCTAAAGACTTTCAAATGGCCGTCAAATTACATTTGATTCTTGTACTTTTCACTTCATCTATATGATATTAATCATCAAAAGGAAGCAGGGATTTATGTCGGGAGCAGGAATATGAGGTCTTTTCTGTGATCAATATTCCTTTAGAGGGCTCGCGCTCTCCTTTAATGCTGCAGAAAGCCTTTTGCAATGAAAACCAACATCTCTACAACACAAGACTTCCCTTGGCTGTAAGAAGTATGGCGGCACTTGATGCCTTATTTTGACATTAAAGAAAGTGTTCATCACATCTTTTATCTGTCGGGTGAGAGTCGTTGAGCAGACTAAGGAAGTTCTGCACAGAAAGCCGCATTAATACAAAGAGTTTGTCTGTTCAGAGCAACAAATCGCTTCCTCCGCTGCTCTCGCACCGACATGTAAAACGTGCGGAGACTGCACAGCAGCTGATGACCTCTCCGTACTTCATCTTGGGTTTCACTGCCAGTTTACAGGTTCTGTATTCAGTGCCTTGATTTGTATTCACGCTCAACTGAATTACTTTATTCGTCATACATCAAGCGAAATCCACAATTATTCTGCTTCCATCTTCTCCAATGTGAGAATTTGCTGCTTTTGTTTGTTTAACATCGTTGTAAACTGAACGTGTGAATCATGGACTGTTCGGACAAAATGAGATATATAACAATATTTGTTGGTTGCAGCCAAAGTAATATGATATTCTACTCACAGTCTACTTGATACGATGGAGGAGGAGAGGAAGTTCGATGATCCGGATTCACTGAAGATGAAGCAGAAGTTCACAATCTGCAAAGACATAAAACGGCAGTTTTACATTTGAAAGTGTGTGTGTGTGTGTGTGTGTGTGTGTGATACTGTCTTCTATAATTCATCACAGGCTGTTTTGTTGTTTGTCCACATCATTTTCTCTTTGTAGGACTTCAAATGGGACAAGCAGGACTTATTTGTTCAGTGGCTTTCTTCCACAGTAACACACATTTAAATGAGAGAGTGGTTCTGTCCAAAACAGATTTACTTCCACGTTGCTCGATTGAGCCAATCACAGAGGTGTTCCCTGTCCGTCTGTGTGTCTGTGTGTACCCTGTGGGCTCGACATTACAATAAAGCATGAATAATTTCATTAGAGGGACGGAGCAGCTGTAGCCCTTTCACATGAAAATGAGCATCGCCTACAGCCTGAAACACACTCTCTCTCTCTCTCTCTCTCTCTCTCTCACACTCACACACACACACACACACGACTCTAAATATCCTGCAGAGCTCGGCAATAAATCAATATAATATCAACATTGTGACTGTATTCAGTAATCGTAACATCAATGTATATCTTAACTATCTTCAGATACATTGCAGTGAGCTATATATAATAAATAAATAAATGACCTTATTTGTGTGTTATAGCTCAATACAATGAAATACAAATGAACCAACTCAACATCATTTTCACGTCATAAATCATTTTAAATATAAAGTTCCACTTTAATGTCATCCCCATACACTGATATCACGGTGTCCGTTTCAAAATGTCACAATATTTGAGTTTCTCAGTATTACCCGGATCTTGTTCTCATCTAGTTTCTTTATCTATAAAAGTCAAGTACAGTGTGTGTGCGCGTGTGTGTGTGTGCGTGTGCGTGTGGTGTGTGTGTGTGTGTGTGTGTGTGTGTCTTGCTCAAGTTGGCATCACTTCCTTCTGTTGTTTCAGGAAGTCGGCTGACGAACAGTAACTTTCGGTGAGATATTATTGTGTGTTGCACAAACACTTGGCTGCACTTCATAGAGATCTGCTTTGTACTGATAACACACTGCGAAATTACAACTAATACAAATACCGCATTGATAATGTTACTTGCATTAAAATATGCACGTATAATCCCGAAAATGTACTGATACTGAAAACCTGATTATCTTACGTATAATGTTGGAACCAAACAAATGATTTCAACCAGTCTGAAGCTTTTTGAAGCGACGTGGTGAAAGCAGAAGTGAGCCGTCAGGTCGAGACTCTCTCTGACCGTCTGGTGCACCAGTTCTCACAATGTGAAGGAAGTAATCCATGAAGACGTGGTGATTTCTGCAATGACTCATACTGTGAGGATAGTTAGGGTGCTGAGTAACCCGTCAAACAGAGTATAATGACAGGACATAATCTAGTGTTACTCTACTGTCAGCACCTCAATGATGGTTTCATTTAAACATCTGGCCTCGTGATTAATACTGAGAGTCCACAGCCATGCTTTCAGCTGAATGCTAACATGCAGAGGTTTAGCATGTTAGCAGTCCAGTCCAGCTGAAGTTCTCATTTATTTGGTTTACATTTGCAATTCACACATTTATCGGATCCAAATTTGAGCTGAATTTTGGTTCAGTTTTAACTAAAAGTGAAGAAGGTCAAAGGTCAGACGTCAATAGGTTGAATATAAACCAGTTACTTATAAAAACACCTGCCAACATCCGTCCCATACAAAAGTACCCATTAATCTCAAGGGGGACATTAATGTCTAACTTTGTCAGATCTTATAAAACCCTCGAGTGGTTCGCTGTATCTGTTTGAGTTCCAAGTGTGCCATTACATCCTCCAGCCTGCGTTTATGAGATACACGATACAGACTTTTTCCATCTGAGGGGAATCAGTGGAGCAAGTAGAGCTATATGCCACGACTACAACTTGGTTAGCGGAGATCTTTAAGTCCTCTTGAATCCACCATGAATATAAGTGTGAAAGGGTCAGGATCAGGGCTGCACAATATATCCTTTCAGCATGCGCAATGGTCAAATTGCAGGACATACAGAACATAGAAGTAGAAGTACTTAAAATAAATCATAATGGTCTAATACAGATGTAATCCTGAACTTTGTCTGCACAATAACCAATATTTACATTCTCCAAGCTTAGCTGCTGTCTCTCCCTGCCTGCCTGCACATTCACAAAACTGCAATACACCTGCCTGAGCATTGCACTGTGTAGTAAAAAGTGAAATAGTACTACAGCAGAAGTGTTATTAAAACTAGTACAGCATCGTTTTGCAATCAGCCGGAAATTCTACAATTGGTTAAAAGACCACACATTAGCATACAGCATGATGGTGCATTTTCTCTCAGATGCCCAAACACAGATCAGATGTCAGACATTAAACCAGCGTCACAGTGCAGTCATGGCATGGAGATGGCAGCCTAGAGTTTACACACACATACCCGAGGACGTCTGCTGCCGATGGATGTAAACAAACTCACGCTGCAGACGCCGTCACGAGGCAAAGAGACTGCAGCCAGCCCTCGCTCTCCCTTCTCCCTCCTGCTTTTCATCTCTCTCTCTCTCTCTTCCTCGGGCTTTACTCTCCAACTGCTCGCTGCTTCCCAAACGTGCAGGCCTATTAACTCTTTCTCTGCCTGGTCTGCAGCAAAAAGGTCTCTTCCAGTAGGGATTGAAGATTATAACATTCATAAAAATGGGATTTATTGCAGGACGGTGATTCTAATATACAGACGATTGAGTGCATTTGCTGGTTCTAGCTTCTGGAACAATACTCTGTACTTTTTTACAAATTACAAATCTGACTTGACACTTGATGCCAGCAACAGTTTGATGGACAATGATCAAAAACAAACTAAAACAATGATCAATTAAAACAATATCATATTTCAATCTCTACTCCTGTGGTCATTAAAAGTGTTTATTTAGAGCGGCAACGATTTGATCACAAATGTATCGTGTTCATAAACTAATATCTTTGACAAAATAAGACACATGAAGGTGTCACCATGGGCTCAGGAAAATGTAAATAAATAAATATAATATGATAGTTTTGTCTATTTGTTCTCATATTTGTGGTGAGGGAACCATCTTTGGGACGTTTAAATAGATTAATTATACAATACATACATTAATCATGCAAATAATCTGCAGATTAATTAGTTAATTAGTTGCAGCCCTTATGTAATATAATTATTAACATTTTATTTCATGTGTTTCGGACTACATATCTGCATTTTCGCAAATGTTTTGTGTCATGCTTCCTGTGTAAATAAGGTGAGGCTGATGGAGCGATCCATTTTATGTGAAGAGGATGATACAGCTCATCATCACCGACCTGAATCCCCTCATTAAGTCCGCTTCATGCTTTCTCTTCCTCCATCTTTTAAAACCAGACGGGCAGCAACACAAACAGATATGCTCGCTGTATATACACGTCGCATGACGAGAGCAAGAAAGGCAGAGGCAGAGGAAGACACACATGAGGATCAACTAACAGTCTCAACCCTCTTAAGCTGAGTGGGAGAGTTTGATGAGTCACCACACACACACACACACACACACACACACACACACACACACACACACACACACACACACACACACACACACACACACACACACACACACACACACACACACACACACACACACGCAGGCACGCTCGCACTGGTTCATGCATCTCTGCTAAATAAAAAGCACTAATTGGTATCTAAACTAATTAATTGTTGCCAGTAAATGCATTTACAAACCAGCTGAGCCAATGAAAGACTGATGTTTAGATTGACAAGACAGAGAGAGAGTGTCAAGCAATGATTTATGTTGAATTGCAAGAGGAAGTGGAAATAGTGGGGTTTTTCCCAGACTAAAGGGAGTACAAAACACACGCAGAAAAAGTGCAGAAAGATTGTGCAAAGGAAAGATGCAGAATTACTTTTGAATTGTTGAATTTAGGGCAAAGAAGAGGGGGATTCAGTGGCTTCAGAAAAAGTGGCTGCCATGTCGAATAGAGAGTAAGACTATACACATAGCTGCCATAAGTACGGTATAATCCCCTAACATATGACTATAAAGCTCAGGCCATGTGATGACACCTGAGGCCGCTCTACTCTCTGAACAAAGGCCCAAAGTTTAGATTATTATTTTGTAGCATGCTGATACAAATGATTTTAGGCTTTAAAAAACTATATAAACTTGACTAGGGCTGCAACTAACGATTGTTTTTATTATCGATTCATCTGCAGGTTAACTTTTAGATTAAACAATTAATCGTTTGGTCAATTATAACGTCAGAAAAATGTCCATTCCAGTTCCTCAAAGTGTAAAGTGATGTCTTTAAATGTCCAACACCCAAAAGATATGCACTGAAAACAGCATTTTATGCCATTTCTGCATGAAAAATTACTTTAACAATTAGGCTAATTGATTGTCGATCGACTAATTGTTGTAGATCTAAACATTGATGGCATTTGCAACTTGGAAACTCTTGTATCCTGCAAGTGTGTTGGTTCCCTGGCACACAAACAGATGGAAAGCCTTGCAAATCTCCCACCTGAAGCCACTTCCTGCATCGTACTTTCACAGTAAGGGCTTCGTTTTCAAGCAGGTCACTCTCCTCCCTCTTAAAGAGCCTCATCAGCTCTTGGAAATCGATGACCTTGGCGGCTCCTGCACAGCGAAACTCAAAACCACTGTGATGGCCAGCAGAGAGACTGCAGTGAAATGTGAGGACAACATGCACAACTAACATGTGTGCACATCCACAGTCAGCATGGATGTGTGTGTGTGTGTGTGTGTGTGTGTGTGTGTGTGTGTGTGTGTGTGTGTGTGTGTGTGTGTGTGTGTGTGTGCCATCACTGCCTTATCATAAAATGATGTCTCATCATGCTATGACAATACATATGTTTACACACACAAACACTCTTTCCTAACTAAGTTACGTAATACTAGCGGGAGCAGGGTGTCACCCGACTGACACAAACAAGGAACCACTTAGTCAAACGAGATTATTAATATTAAATGACATTTAACCCCAATTATTTAGCCACACTCATTCAGATTGAATGTGTTTTTTGTCTTTATAAATATGTTACACTCAAATGCTTCTGTCCTCTAATGTTTAGAAGTTATATGGCAATAAATACAATACAATTTGCCTTCTTTATCAATTACGTAGTACAGAAAACTAGCCAAAGCTTCCGTTTCCGAACTTACTGACAGTATAAACAACGACAAATCCTTCGATAAAAACCCGTCATTACGCTACGTATTTTTGAATTAAAATTAACCGTAAAAGTCGTCACTCACCGATCTGATTACGTTTTGTGATAAAAATTTCCGTTTATTGGATAAAAAGACAACTGTTGTGAAGATTGTGTCCACAAACTGCAGCACTGTTTCTGTTTTCTGCCCTTTCTGGCTGAAGCCTGCAGCAGCGACAGCCGTTGGTCACGCCCCCTGCGTGGCACGATGCCGACGTCATCACGCAGGATCGTACGCACAACGTAGATATTTTTCAAAGCAATAAATAATATTAATTAATTAATATTTATTTAATTACAGATTAATAAAAACACGTATCAAATCGATGTAAACCAAAAATAAGTACATTTACTCAAGTACTCAAATATATATACTTGTACGTGCTTATAGTTTAGTTTAGTTTATTTCGGTCATTTTCAATTTATCCAACTCAAATACTCATTTTAAAAAAGTAATAATAAAGAATTAGAAGTCATAACTTTTGAAAGAGTGACAAAACAAAGCAAGTTGACCTATTCTTATATTCATAATTCTCATAAAATGTATACACTAAAAGGAAAGAAAGAAACAAAATAATTAAATATTCAGTATGTGTGTGAATAAGTCTTGTTTATCATTTTACTGTATGAAATGCAAGTATATTGGGCACATGACACTTACATAAAAGTATTTTCTAAAGTATTTCTAAATATTCATTTATTAGTCTATTAATACTACAAGCTACTATCATCAAGGATGACAATGATAAATAAACTTGTTCATACCTTTGGTAGAAACAAGTAGAGCTGCCTTCTATGGCCATCATGTGGAACCTATGTGGTATTACAGGTTTCTCCACATGCAGCCTATTAAAGCTGAGCACAGTCCGACTGTGTCCATGTTTGTTATGAACCATTTAAATACTGATTCAAGCTTAATTAAAAGAGTTGGATTTTATTCAAGGTGAGACACTAAAGGCAAAACACTTTCCAGTTTCATTCCCATCTATATGCACATATTTAAAAGATATTGCCTTTACCTGTAGTATCACCTTAAAAGCAACAACATAGTCTCGCTGTTTGACATGCCGTCCTATAGCACTCCTCCCAGTATAGGCAGGGCACACAGGTGACAAGCAGGTTCTTCAACAGTTAAAACCAGATCTGAGTTACACCTCAAACCGGATTCTGTTAAGACCGTTTTCAGAAGGACTTTCTTAAATTGAATCTAACATGGATTAGATTTCTAGGCCTAAATAACAGCTGCACAACAGAGACTCTTTAGATGTCTTGGGACTTAAGACACATTGGAAATACGTGTTCTGTTGACCAGTGGAGATGGGGACATCGGCTTCGTTTGAAGCCAGGACGAAGGTCTTCTGCATGCTTTTGCTCCTCTTGCTCTGCTGCTTTGGAGGCAAATGTGAGCTCCAGGAATCAAAACCTTCAGCGACAACCACCTTAAAACCTTTAGAGAATGAATTCAATAAGCCCCAGGCCTTCCCCGACGAGGAGGCGGCCAGCCTTCCTGTGTTTACCATGGACTACCCTCGGATCCAGGTCCCCTTTGAGTTTACACTGTGGGTACTGCTGGCCTCTTTTGCCAAAATTGGTACGTGTGGATGAATCACTTGTGTTTTGTGCATCAAGAAATATGGTTTGGTCGTGGAAAGTAACTAAGAACACTTACTCAAAGACTGTACTTGAGAACAACTTTATCATTTTACTCCACAACATTATGGAAGGATAATATCTTTTACTACACTACATTTATTTTATAACTTTTGATTTGAATATCCGGCTCCACCTTTACCAGCTTTAAAATTTAAGTGGTGAACACATCAATAATTATAGTCCAAGAATATAATAAAAATTCATGATGCATGATATTATACTTTTACTTTCCACTTCGCACGGGCGCCGGCGTCCTCGGCCGACCTTACTGTCTCTGTTTCTTTACTTTATGCTGATGACATGCAGCTCAGGGCACAAATCATGCAGCTTATTGCATGCAGTACAAATGTGTTAGTTTTGCCTGTTTTAAAAATGGTTTCTGCATACGGGGTCCATAAATAGTCTTGGAATTGCATAAATTGGGTATGACTGGCTTATTTAAGCTATTTAATAATATAAATATTTATATGTATATAATTACTATAATAACACACATCTTTGTGTTTTAAACTCTATTCTCGAGTGATAATAAATGGTTAAATAGTGTAGCAAATCGGTGTAAACCCAAAAATTGCTGCAACAAGTAATATCATCATATACTTCAATCATATTGTTCTAAGCTCTTATACACTACTTTTGAATTCTTATCTATTTTAAGGTAACATTTTGAATATTTGTTTATTTCTACACTGTTGTGTTGTTACTTTACCGATCTTCTCACTGTCTCGTCTTCTCTCCAGGTTTCCACATTTACCATAAAATCACCATCTGGATCCCAGAGTCGTGCCTCCTGATCTCCATCGGCCTAATCGTCGGAGCCATCATGCACTCAGTGAAAGAGGAGCCCCCCGCTGTGCTCAACTCCAACGTCTTCTTCCTCTACATGCTGCCCCCCATCGTCCTCGACAACGGCTACTTCATGCCCACGAGGCCGTTCTTCGAAAACGGCGGCACGGTGCTGTGGTACGCCGTGGTGGGAACCCTGTGGAACAGCATCGGCATCGGGCTTTCCCTCTTCGCCATCTGCCAGTTTGAGGTGTTTGGAGTTCAAGATATCAACCTGCAGGTCAGTTAAAGCCACAGGAAAAGGTCAAAGGTGACGTTTGTAATGCGGGAATGCAAAGCTGTAATAACGCACACGTTTGAGTGGCACTTTGGTTAAGAAGTGATTTGATCAAAAGCTCCAGAGCGGCTACAAACTGTACGTTGTGAAGTGTTAATGATTCTGATTTTCACTCTTCTTCACTGCAGGAGAACTTGCTTTTTGCCTCCATCATCTCGGCTGTGGACCCCGTGGCTGCTCTCAATGTGTTCGAGGACATCGGAGTCAATGAGCAGATATACATAGTCATATTTGGAGAGGGACTATTCAACGATGCAGTCACTGTGGTGGGTACGGGCAATGTGTGTCTCTAAAAATAGATTGTTGGGCCATCTAGAATACCAATGAGCTCGGTGATGGATTATTCTGGTTATAGGAGGATAGAAATCCACGGGTATTGTGGATATTGTAATATTGTGACCAAAAAGTCTCTTCCTGGTGTGTAAAAAGTTGAGAAAACACAAAATTAAAAGGCAACTTCAATAGATTATTTAGACTAAATCCCACTGAACATAAAATACGACTATTTAGCAATTTCTGCACAATATTACCAATTTTCCACTTTACCATTACGACTGAGAAGCAGTGTGAGTGTGGGATGAATCTCTCAGTTTCAAAACCTCTGAAGAAGCAACTTTCAGCAAAACATCCCCCAGTTTAATCTGATCTTTTTATTGAGGGAACAAAAGGACTAAAGCTGCATAAATATTGGCAGCAGCACCAGATTTTAGGGGCTCGTAATGCCCAGAATGCAACATTATTATGATCAGTAAATCACACATTTCTTTGAATGATTAAAAAAAGCACATGTGCATTTCTGAATAAGACTACCTGTGTGCTCCTGCAGGTTGCAGTCTAGCCTGCCTGCTCCCCCTTTTGTTGAATGGAAATCAAGCGTAATAATCCACCTTCGCTTTGGTTGGGTTCCAATTGAGAGTTTAACATTTTCTGGCAGTTGCAGCCTGTGTATTCAAAATGTTGCCAGTCCAGTGACAGAAGTCAAGTTGGCACATGATATTCAGCCTGACCCGAAACAGTTTCAACAAAAGTTTAACTGGAGCCGATTTCAGTGGTTGAACCTGCTTGACAACAATTGCGTCAGCTGGCGTTTCCATGCCGTCACCCTGATGAAAACCTTGTGTGTTTTCCTGATCTTCTTTATCCGTCTTTGTCTCTCCAGGTGCTTTACAACATGTTCACCTTTCTGGCCGACCTGCCGGTTGTTGAATCCACCGATGTGTTTTTGGGAGTGGCCAGGTTCTTCGTGGTGGCGGCTGGAGGCTTGCTCTTTGGCCTCTTGTTTGGATTCGTGGCTGCGTTCACCACACGTTTCACCCACAATGTCCGTCAGATCGAGCCCCTCTTCGTCTTCATGTACAGCTACCTGGCCTACCTGGTGGCCGAGTGTTTTTCCATCTCCAGCGTGTTGGCGTAAGTGGAGGCCAAACGATAGGAGCAATATTCCTTCATCCTAAGTAATTGCTGACAAATACAATAATGACATTTTCTCCCTCCCTGCAGCATTATAACATGTGCCATCACCATGAAGTACTACGTGGAGGAGAACGTGTCCCAGAGATCCTGCACCACCATCCGCCATGTTGTCAAGATGCTGGCCACCGTGTCCGAAACCCTCATCTTCTTCTTCCTGGGTGTCGTTACCATAACCACGGAGCACGAGTGGAACTGGGCCTACATCCTGTTTACGCTGCTGTTTGCCTTCGTCTGGAGAGGGTTTGGTGAGTTAATATAAATGTAAATGCTCAGCCCCCTCTCCGACGGGGTCCCTTTAATCAAACTGGTTCATCAATCCAATTGTCTTGCAGGCATCTTGGTGCTGACCCAGATCATCAACCCGTTCCGTACCATCCAGTTCACCTTCAAGGACCAGTTTGGCCTCGCCTACGGAGGCCTGCGAGGGGCAGTCTGCTTCGCCTTGGTCTTCACGTTGCCCGATACCATCAACAGGAAGAACTTGTTCGTCACAGCTTCAATTGCCGTTATTATATTCACCGTTTTCCTACAGGTGAGACGTCTAGCTGCAAACTCAACTTCATCCTGTTGCTTGAGAACATTCTTTGGAATACAGGAGATTAGTAGCATTTAATTATGTTAAAAGAACATTTATTTAGTTTTTGTCTTTAATAAAAGTGTTTACCTCAGTAAACATTTTCCTAATGAGTTCATGGTTAGGGTTGATTGTTAAGTCTGATGTTCATTTAGTAAATTATGTTCCCATTTAGAGTGAAATAGACGATAAAGCAACGTTTTTTAAACGTCTTTTCAGGGCATCAGCATCCGTCCCATAGTAGAATATATGAAGATCAGGAAAACCAACAAAGACCTGAACACCATCAACGTAGAGGTTCATTCCAGGGCAAGTATCTTCCTTTAAAATATTTTTTATTCCGTCAAATACCCCAAATGCTGGTGAGAATTAGCCGACATTAGTTGTTTCTTGTGTTGTGTTCAGGTGATGGAGCACGTTGTTTGTGGTATCGAGGACTTGTGTGGACAATGGAGCCACTATTACTGGAAAGACAAGTAGGATGTTTTGTAAATCGATATAATGTATTGATTTGAGTCTTTTCCTGCAGATTTCTTCATGCATTTACATCGTCAGCAGTAGTTTTTGTTCCTTTGTCTTTCTATCAGGTTTAAGAAGTTCAACGATCATGTTTTGAGGCGCATCCTGATCCGAGACAACAGGGCGGAGTCCAGCATCGTGGCTCTGTACAAGAAACTGGAGCTGCAGAACGCCATCGGGTTACTGGACACACCTATGGGAGACATCAGTGCGGCGCCATCCATCGTTTCTCTCTAGTATGTTCAACAAATGTGCTTTATTGTTCAAGAAAGTCTTTCTGTAAAGTGGAACAACTTTTAATGATGTTTTTTCCTCCATTAAGTCGATAGTTTCAAGAGATTTTTAATAAGAGCTTCACAAACTGGCAACCCAGAAGTCAGACTTATTATTGCATTATAACATTGACTATTTATTTATTTTATTGGACTAGTCAATCTCTGAAACTGTATCTGCTCCCTAACTGCATGAGTGCATCAGCTAAAGGCATGAAACTAAATCTAATTTGGCTCCAGCTGATGATGCTGTTTCTCCCATCAGATGGAAATCATCCTAACTGCCGCTCATCCTAATGTTGATAGCATAGCAATAACAAATCCTTTACAATTCAGCAACAGTCACTGTTCATTGCTCTCACCTTCTCCGATCAGCGACGAGAGGAAGGAAGCGTCTCGACCCAAGAAGAAGTTCCTGGCTGCTGACGTGAGGAAAATGCACGACATCCTGTCAAACAACATGTACAAGATCAGACAGAAGGTAACTACACCTGCAGACAATCCTTTAAGAAGTGGGCAACTATATTAACCATGTGTTGTTTTTAATATGATTTAATACCATTGAACCACTACATTCCCAATGACTTGTGCTATGCTTCTATCTTCTTCTTTAAAGATTTCCCACCTGCAATATGACCTCGATATACATTTAGAACCAGTTAGTGATAAGAGTACTTTCTTTCTTTTTGTGGTTTCTGAACCTTTCTGACTGTTATTCTAGAGTTCTGACTTCCTGACTCACACAAGCCTATTAGTTGCCATACGATATAAATCTTCAAAACATGTTTTCCAGACGATGGCTTACACCAACAAATACAATCTGCCCGATGACACTCGAACCAGGGAGATTCTGATTCGCCGCCACGCGAGCATCAGACGCAGCCTCCGTGCTGAAAGTTTCCGCGATCCGGTGGGTTTTTATTTTCAAGGATAGCCTTTACATTTTCCACCACACCTCCCTGACCTTCACTCTTCCTCCTCTTCCAGCCTTCACAAAACATCGGCAAGTCTCAAAAGTACTACTCCCTCCAGCCTGGAGGGGATCTGGAGAATGCCTTTGCCCTCAGAAGACGAAGTCATGGTGAGTCTATACCGAGTCTATGCTCCACCCTCTTGTGTCACGTCACGGTTGCTATGTCCTCTTCTTATACACAGAACATGTTTTTTATACAAGGTTTTTGTTTAAATTAACCTCTCAAGAGGAAACCACATGAAACAATGCTGAAATACTTGTGTCATGTCAGGTGCAAGTGGCTCCCAATCCTCCTCATCGCGTTCTCTAGTCCCCATGAGGAGGTTGAATACCATCAAGGAGTCTGGAAGTGCAGGGAAGCAGCCGGCTGCTTCCGCCCACCCGCACTCACCACCTCCTGGGGTGGATGTGTTGGAGGAAAGAGAGCCTGGAAGTCTTGCAGGTCCGAGCCTCATAGGCAGGAGGGTTCCTGCATCCAGGAGTCACATTTCAGATCAGATAGATGGAGATGAAGACCCCGATGAGTCTGAACATACAGGAGAAAGGGAGGAAGCTCCAGAGCCACCACGTGGCTGGGTACCAGACAACCAGGGTCTCAGGAACAATGGGGCAGGAAACCCTCTCCTAAGACCCCCGTCACAGGGGGCTTGGGGCTCGGATCATTAAGGACTCTAAAGAAGATGCTCTGGAGAAATCTGTTTCATAAAAACGGTAATCTGCAGTACAACTACCTGAACGTACTACAATGTTGTCCATTGGTACGAGTGTATTTTGTGCACACAGACAAACTCGGGAGGGAGTCAGCAAAGTCAGTTTTGTCCTGGATTACGTTTGTTTTAGATGTTGCACAAATAAGTTTCTATGAAAAGTCCGTGGAAGTCCGTGTGTGGAAGAGTTCAGGCTGGATGGACGGGCCAAAAAACACACAGGACTTTCACCAGGAGACCTCTAACCAAAATTCAACGTTGACTTTTTAAATGTAGCTCTAATAATGTGACAAACACACTTATTCTAAGCCAAACAATGATCTTTTACTAAGCAAAACCAAGTATTTCTGTGTCGTTTGTGTTTCAATTTACAACATTAACCATGTTTTTAAAACAGTGACTGTAATCTGGGACAAAACATGTTCCCCTCGAGAAGCAATTGAGAGTACAGTTCAGTTGGTAAAGATGACAGGGTGTGAATTTAATGACTACATGTTGCTAAAAGTGTACTGTAAGGAGAATAAATGCAACAAACTTCCACTTTAATGGCATTTATTTGATCAAGTACTGTCCCTAAATACAACTTTTGGGAAGCCAGTATTGTACTTATTTAGTTACTTTGCAGCGTAACTCAAAATATAAATCAACTAATAAATGATAGGAGTACTTTTAGTACTTTAAATAGGCCAATATTTTGATGCAAGTACTTACAGTAAGTCTTATTAATGCAATATTGAATGCAGGACTTTCTACGTTTTGTAATAAAAACAATTTACAACATATTACTTTCTTTCTTATCTGCATGTTGCGCCACAAACCATCTCTTATTTATATATAGGTCTATACAAATGATCCACATTTCCTTCAGGGTATAGATCCAGTTAGATAACCTGACGCACACAGATGTGGAGTTATATTACACTTTTGTATTCTACCTTTTAACCAGCACATTTGAAACCAGGCAGAGGACCATTAAACTCAGGAGAAGACATGGAGCACTAAACGCTCTCTGCACTCGTTTGCTTTTAATGTCCTCTGTTATTAGTCCGTCCGACTCTCTGACGGCCGTACACACCCAGCATCATCTTTCAAAGTTCACATCTTTATATTTTCATATCTTCCAGGCACTGAGAGCTAAAGCGATTACATATTTCTGTACAGTGCTTTCTTATAATCTCGTTTCTTAAATGTGCTCCAAAGAATCTTGAGTCCACTTCAAATTCAGCACATCAAAACATAATTTGTGGAAACTACTTACTAACATCGTGCATGACATTTAGTTAAGAGTGTATGAGTGGGAATGTTCAAATATTTATTTAAACTGCAAAAAAAGGAAACGAAAAAAGATTTAAAGTCATTTCTATCTTGTCTTATTATATAAAATTATTTATTTAATAATTAAACACATATTTTTAAGGAGCTATCCTTATTTTCAATGGTGATAATAACAAAATAAAAGATAAATACAGTGAAGTATAAAAATAGATTTAAATAAATAAACCAGATTTTAGAGTTTATTGCCTTTTACAATCAATTAAAAATAAAATATTTTGGTGGTAATGAGATAAAGAAAAAGATAAAACTCATGATAAAGGTAAAAATATAAACTTTATTTCTGTATCTTGAACCAAAAACAGAATAAGGCAAGGTGCTGAGCGAAAACCACGAACAAATAATCTGTGTTCTTTTAGCTTTAAGCAAAAAAGTAAATGCTAATTAGTTTTATTAATTAAAATATTATAAATGTCTTGACATTTATTGTGAGATTGTGGTGCATTAGCTAACAAGGAACAAAAGTAATTTTTCATTCAGCCACTGTAGTCGCTCCCCATTGAGAGAGCGCTTTACAAAGTGTTTGTCTTGATTACTCTGCGTCCTGCTCAGCTGCTCTAATTAAAGAAGTTCCTCTGCGATTAATAACATTTCATTACTTACTGGAAATCACCACAGTAT
The DNA here is from genome assembly GCF_900634415.1 of Cottoperca gobio. Classification (NCBI taxonomy): domain Eukaryota; kingdom Metazoa; phylum Chordata; class Actinopteri; order Perciformes; family Bovichtidae; genus Cottoperca; species Cottoperca gobio. The sequence goes on along the minus strand of NC_041356.1, from coordinate 11,171,256 downwards.
GAAATTAACCATTTCTTCAATGGGGTAAAGAACAAACATGCACACATTGGAAATATCACAAATAAGTGGAAGTAATGATGATAAACATGGCAGTTAAAGTAGAGTTGTAACAGTATATAAGATTTATGTGGCGTGTGCAGACGTTTCTTTTTAAGGTTTATTGCCTCTTAATGCAGCACTAAATATCCACTCAGCTGTAATGTCACATTTCCTGTCTTTATTTTCTTCTATTTGAGAGGAAAACATGTCAAGTAAAGCAGTTTTGAAGATGCATATGATGAACAACTAAGCTCTTAAAATATGTTGTGTACCGTGCAAATGTTGAGTATTCATCAAAGAAGAAGAAAACTGGGTCGATGAGTTTCCAATGTTAAAAGTGCTCAATGAAAGCGATCGTGCTCGACAATAAATATGATTAGTGACACGGAAAATAGAGCCAGCTCATCAAATATGAATCTGGTAATACATTTTTAATAGGGGAGAACATTTTACTGTAACAAATAACTACAAGTCTGGGAAAAGGGATAAATATTTAACATGTGTGCATACATATGGACATGATGATTCTTCACAACAACCATTATTTTAAAGAGAACATTTAAATCATTCCAACAAAATGAATGAATGGCATCAACTTAGTGCACTTCTTAAAAAGTCAAAATATATATTAAGAGCATTAGATGCAAACTATTTCAAAGGTTGCATCATTTGCACATCATTAAATCATCATTAGATGAATTTAGAGATATTAATCAACACATTCCTGCAACAAAACGCGTTATTACAGACTCAAAAGCCAATATTATACTTTTTACTCCACTGGATTTATTTGATAAACTAAGTTACTTTACAGATTTAGATTAATAATGCAAAATGTAATCAACAAATCAATTATGACATTTTAAGATAAGACTTTACCAGGTGCAACCTAAAAGTGATAAACACATTAGTGATTCAAATCTAATCATTTATATTATTCTGAAATTGTGCAAAATGAGTGCTTTTATTTTGGTAATTACAGTACATGTTGATGCGAATGCAAGACTTGCAGAGATCTGAGTACTTCTTCCACCGCTGCACATAGATATCTACTATTTTAAGTCATTTCTCCACTTGAAGCTTTTTTAATGGAACAAACTTCAGCAGCTTCTTTAAGTTTGAGCTCAACATTCATCATCTGCCAAAACACTAAACCGCCTGCTGTAAGACACTTTGGAATAAAAACGGCAGCTTCAGATGTAAAAAGCTTCAAACCAAACGCTTGCAAATATCTTTGCCTCGAGCACATTTGCATTCTGATGAAGAAACATCTCGGTATGTGGGAGGCACACTGGCACACATCCTGGTTTATGAAATGTCTGTCAGCTGCACATAGTGAGAGAGTCGAAGAAGAGGAGAGAGCATTTATCTCCAGAGAGAGATACAAGGAGGGAAAGCAGATTGTGTATTTGAAAGCATCGCCTCTGATGAAGCTTTAGTACAGACGAGGAAAGAATTGTGGTATTAGCATCACTTTCGTCGGAGGGAAACTTGGGATTTTATTCGATCACCTACAAGGAGAGGAACAAAGATGAACCAAACTGCGTCCGTCTCTCACCAGATTGACTGTCAGCCAGTCAGGGATGCAAAGGTAGGATGGATTTGTTCATGGTGTGAGTCTTTTCTCACACTTTTTATAATCACTGCACCACAAACATAACATAACAGTTGCCAAGGTTTTGCCTTTAAGCTTTCACACTCACTGCAATAGGTGGTTTCATCCATAATGACACATAAAACTGGGTTTATTCATAACATTACCTTCTTTAAAAAAGGTGGATATGTTGTTTTTAAATGAACGTAATGTCAAGTTGTCAAGAAACAGTTGATTGGTAGCACTTTCTATGACGCTCATAACGTATTATAAACATACTTATACATTAAAATCTGCTTATAGCCCTGTATAATCATAGTTATAAGCACTCAAAGATATTCATAATGCTTTAGTCGTAACATTAAAAAGCATTTTATAATGATTTATAAGAATTGCTGGACTTCTTTTGCAAGGATCATAATGTATTTTAGTTTATAGTACGTTAAACAAATCAATTATATTTTATTATCAAAAAATTATATTTTTAAGAGATTTAAAAGTTTGGCAAATATCTGTGCGTTAAAGTATTATGGGTCATATAGGACAAATATTATTCATTTCATAACAGGAAATTCAATATATGATGAATATCTGATATGCAAAAACAAACAAGGATCCCCCGCATTGACAGATCAAAGCGCATTTTTATATTTTGTGACATCTTCATGTTTTATCGACGCTATTAACAGTAAAATAAGAGAGACAGTGACAGCAGCGAGCAGAATAAAGGCTCCGACGTTGAAGACTTTCGTTTATTGCTCTCAGTTTATGCAAAGCTGCGAGATAGGAAGATGAACAGCCAAAGTATAATCCCGCACAATCCTGTGGTGCAGCAGGGTGGGAATAATCTGGCAGGAGCGAGCTTCTATAATTTATGCAAAGAAAACATAATACTTTTTTAAAAAGGTTGTTTTTTTTAGTGCATGAGTGACTTTATGCTTTTAATGCATTGCTTTTTAAAGAACTTCACATACTGTAAAATAACAAGGTATGTTTTGTTGCTTTTCATGTGCATCGTTTAGCCTGAGTGGTTTTAATTGAGTCATAAATCACAGCTGCATGATACCACGCCTGGTCATAAATAAAGACGCTGCCACTTGAGCTACATTAGCTGTAATTGAGAATTTACCCACCACTAATGGGAGAGATATTGTGGTTTTGTTTGTGTGGATGTGAGTCCCTGATATACAGTAATACAGATACTAGCTTTCAACATGGACAGACATATTTGTTTTAATAGCAAATTAGCTTCTTTGTTTGGGATGGGAGAGGAAAACACACCTGGTGCAGATCTGCACTCTGAGCGCACTTTTCTAGTTTAAAGTGAGACTATGTCATTTCTCTTGCCATAAGCCACAACTGAATCAGCAAAGCTATTCAAAAGGTATTTGCAGAGTAGTTCAATCTACTAATATGACCATTTTTATACCCCCAAAATTATAAGTATTCATGATTCCCTGAGCTCGGTTCAAGACCTTTGAATCACCACCCATATCTCCAATTTGCTCAGCGTAATAAAGATTGGATTTCCCCACATTTGGTCATGATTTAAGACGTCTGATATCTAGGAAACATCACTGTCTATTATATTAATAATAAGCAAAAGAAACTGCAAGGAAAAAGGATGAAAAGCTTTTGAAAGGTATAGAAATGTTTCCATTCAGGCTGTGTCTGCCCACACAGGACCTGTGGGGTTGAAGAGTGACCTCCAGCTAATTCACCTCCTGCAAATGCTGCAAAGTGAAGCCGAAACAGAGCGGCTGTGGTGACCCTCGATACATAAGCCGGATCAAAACGAGCCACCAAACAGCTTTACAGCATGTCAATCAAGACAAATCAAAAGGTGCTCTGGAGGCGTAAAATCTAAACATAGTCATCGCTCAAGCAGACCTTACAAATAAAAACTGATTCAGTCAACGAGGAGCAAAAAAGAGGCTAATTGTCACATTTTCAAGGCTGGAAACAAATCTTTTGGATTGTTTTCTCTTGCTAAATGACTCAAATGGTTACGCAATTAAAATAAAGTGTTGACGATTACATTTCTGAGCCCTCCTCTGTTATAAGAGCCTTTTAAAGCCCGTCCTCATCACTAACAATTTCCTAATTGAATAGTTGAACTAATGTGTGATTGTGGAGGATCTGCAGACAGAGACCCGTCAGAAATAGGACTTTTATTATTTCATTATTCATCTATTATGGTTGATTATATATTAATCCAAGGCTTTTATTTGAAATGTGCCTGATAAATGTCCAAATGATGGCTGTAGGTTAAATTGAGAATTTTATTAATAATGTATTTTACATCTGAAGCTGTCAGGGTTTCCTATAACCCACAGTACACGCAACATAACAATCACAGTTTAAAATCAATGCACATTTATTATGTTATAGAACAAAAACCTAAAAAGTGGTTAATCTCATTACATTGTTGGGAAATGTTATTGTAAATTCATTATGATTACCTCTCACTCACCCCCTTATGTTTCCTTATTTTCAGTTGCTGCTAATATCATTAAAGTTGTTGCTAAGTAACTTGTTATTCCAGGACATGTTTATCACACACACACATTGTTTATATAAGTATATATAAGTATGTATATATATATATATATATATATATATATATATATATATATATATATATATATATATATATATATATATATATGCACAGGGTCAGGAGAGTGGGAGTATGTTCTTACAAGTTTGCAGCATCGTTTGGAAATGCTGCAAACGATGCTGGCGCAGAAAAGAGCATTAAAAACAGGTGGATGGAAACAAACACGGCTTCATTTTAAGAAGTTACTAAATTAATCTGAGAAATATTGAAATTTACAGTATATAAAGTTTGTAATATCTTTATTTGAGGTTAAAATTAATGTGTGACATGAGAAATCATGCTGCCAAGTTCCTTCTAATACCACAAAAATACTCCATTGCAAGTAATACTGTGACATGCTGGCCTGTTGCAAAGAAGAAAAGTCAACAGGATTTTTGCACTGCATTTTGACTGACGTATTTTATGTCACAGAATAAAAAGTTAGAAACACAATTCATAAAACCCATCGACTTTGAGACGAAGGATCCTGAAGTGCAAAATGCTAACTCATTTCCAGGTTCTAGAAGTAATTCCGGCAGCACTCTAAAAGACAAATAGTATTGCATATGGAGTGGCAAGGTAATTTTTTTTGTAATTATTGCATCCCTTTTAAAAATTATATTTTAATGTCCGATTGTAAATACTAATTGTCAGTAAAATTTCAAATAAAAATATATTTTATTGTCAGATTGTGAGCAAAATTTGAAAAAAAACATTTGAAAAAAAATAAGAAAATATCAATAGCACAGAACATGATGATGTCACAAGTTGCATCATTTGCCTGTGATGACCTCGTTTGCCTGTGATGACCTCGTTTGCCTGTGATGACCTCGTTTGCCTGTGATGTTTGCCTGTGATGACCTCGTTTGCCTGTGATGACCTCGTTTGCCTTTGATCTTGGAAGTTTATAATATAGCCAGATCTAACTGTCTAGTAAGAACTACGTTACATTATTAATTAATACTGTTCACTACTGTTGATACGGATCACTACTGTTCGATAGATAGATAGATACTTTATTGATCCCGAGGGAAATTTAGTTAATAGTCGGAAAAAATTAACAGACAACTAATGGCCCTTACCATCCACGTTAATAGGCTTCCAAAGAGACTGCCTGCGGCTGCAAGTGGTTTGATGAAAATGGACCACAAGCCTGTAAGGAGGTTTGGCGTTACAGAAGCGCTAAAGAAGCAGCCGGTACAGTTTCATGACCCGAATGCACATAAGCAAAAACGGAAGGAAAAAATCCAAGCCAAGGCCAGAAAAGATGTGGATATAGACAATCTGCGTGAAATCTACAGTTTTCATAATGAAGAGTCCTGGATTATGGATGGTCATAGAAGGAAAGTGAGAGAGGAGAATGATCAGAAAGAAAAGGCAGAGCAGCAGAAAGAAAAGGTAGAGCAGCAGAAACACCTGGACAGGCTTCAGGCTGAGAAAGAGGCTGAACTACAAAAATCTAAAGACAAGATGAAAATTGCAAATGCAATTCCTGTCTACCTGCAGAAGCGCAACAAAATAGATATCCGTAAACTCCCTCTGGAGTCACAAAGGGACAAAGTTCCATGGGGGGTACTCAGATCGGAAATCCCTCTAAGTGCAGTGGACTCCAGCTACACTTCTGCAAATAACGGGACGCCATTGCTCAAAATATCTAGGTTTGAACAAAGCAGAGTGGTTTACCCTGACTGCGCAGAGGGGTCCAGTCACACCTCTGCAGATAACGGGATGCCAATGCCCAGATTATCTAGGGCTAAACAAAGCAGAGTGCCTTTATATAGCGAGATGCCAAGGGCTGGATTAGCTACGACTAAACAAGGAGAAGACGGGTCCAGTTACGCCTTTGCAGTTAGCGGGGTACCGAAGCCAATGCTCAGATTACCTAGGGTTAAACAAAGCAGAGAGGATTTCCCAAACATTGCGGCGGGGCCCAGTTACACCATTCAAGGTACCTTGATGCCAATGCCCAGATTATGTAGGCCTAAACAAAGCAGAGAGGATTTCCCATACAGTGCAGAGGGGTCTAGTTACACAACTACAGGTACCGTAGTGCCAATGCCAAGATTAACTAGGGTTAAACAAAGCAGAGAGGATTTCCCATACAGTGCAGAGGGGTCCAGTTACACCACTAAAGATACCGTAGTGCCAATGCCAAGATTAACTAGGGTTAAACAAAGCAGAGAGGATTTCCCATACAGTGCAGAGGGGTCCAGTTACACTTTTGCAGATACTGGGAAGCCAATGCCCAGAAGGATGAACATGCATGCAACAGATGTGCAACCCTACTAGACTACCACCCATCCTAAAGGCAGGCAGGCAGACCAAAAACCAATGATCAGTTCCAGCCTGGTCTCCTTAATTACCACCTTGTCCTGCCACTTCTCCGAACTGCTTTACTCTCAGATGTTCAATTTCTGCTTTGTTTATGTTTACGTAAGGGTTTCCTCCCACATACTTTAAATTAGCAATGATAACAAAAAAAAAAAAAAATTTAAATACAGAATTACAGTATTTTCACGATTCCAATATTCATTTAAAGTTTTCTCCGGGTGCTCCGGTTTCCTCCCACAAACTTTAAATAAAAAATTATAACATTGCTTGTATATATATCAAAAAAAAAAAAAAAAACTGAAGTCTGGTTCCAACATTCATTTAAGGGTTTTCTCCGGGTGCTCCGGTTCCCTTCCACATACTTTAAATTAGCAATAATAACAACATTGCGCATAAAAACGGAAAAAAAAAACCTGAAGTCTGGTTCCAACATTCATTTAAGGGTTTTCTCCGGGTGCTCCGGTTCCCTTCCACATACTTTAAATTAGCAATAACAAAAAAACAAAAATTGAAATGACAGATTTTCAATATTATATTAATTAATTTAAAGTTTTCTCCGGGTGCTCCGGTTTCCGCCCACAAACTTTAAATTAAAAATAATAATAACAATGCGGATATAAAAAAAAAAAAACTGAAGTCTGGTTCCAACATTCATTTAAGGGTTTTCTCCGGGTGCTCCGGTTCCCTTCCACATACTTTAAATTAGCAATAATAACAACATTGCGCATAAAAACGAAAAAAAAACCTGAAGTCTGGTTCCAACATTCATTTAAGGGTTTTCTCCGGGTGCTCCGGTTCCCTTCCACATACTTTAAATTAGCAATAACAAAAAAACAAAAATTGAAATGACAGATTTTCAATATTATATTAATTAATTTAAAGTTTTCTCCGGGTGCTCCGGTTTCCGCCCACAAACTTTAAATTAAAAATAATAATAACAATGCGGATATAAAAAAAAAAAACTGAAGTCTGGTTCCAACATTCATTTAAGGGTTTTCTCCGGGTGCTCCGGTTCCCTTCCACATACTTTAAATTAGCAATAATAACAACATTGCGCATAAAAACAGAAAAAAAAACCTGAAGTCTGGTTCCAACATTCATTTAAGGGTTTTCTCCGGGTGCTCCGGTTCCCTTCCACATACTTTAAATTAGCAATAACAAAAAAAAAAAAATTGAAATGACAGATTTTCAATATTATATTAATTAATTTAAAGTTTTCTCTGGGTGCTCCGGTTTCCTCCCACAAACTTTAAATTAAAAATAATAACAACAATGCGGATATAAAAAAAAAAACTGAAGTCTGGTTCCAACATTCATTTAAGGGTTTTCTCCGGGTGCTCCGGTTCCCTTCCACATACTTTAAATTAGCAATAATAACAACATTGCGCATAAAAATGGAAAAAAAAACCTGAAGTCTGATTCCAACATTCATTTAAGGGTTTTCTCCGGGTGCTCCGGTTCCCTTCCACATACTTTAAATTAGCAATAACAAAAAACAAAAATTGAAATGACAGATTTTCAATATTATATTAATTAATTTAAAGTTTTCTCGCACCGGGCACAAGAGTCTTGACCCTTTCTCCCCGTCTCCTACGGGGGGGTCAAACTGTGCCAACTGGATAGGATGATTCAGATGTGAGCGTGCCAACACCTTAGGGAGGAACACTGTATTTGGCCACAGTGTGACACCAGAGCCATCAGAATTCCACCTCAAACATGACTTGTTCACAGACAAGGCTTGTAGCTCCCCCTACATGCTTTGCTGAAATTATGGCAAAGAGAAAAGCAGTTTTGTCTGAAAGCCACCTCAGCTGTCCCTGTTCCAAGTGTTCAAAGGGAGGCAAGCATAGGGCATCCAAAACCAGGGGCAGGTCCCATGTAGGAGCCCTTGGGATGCTCGGGGGGGACGCTAAGTATGTAGCGCCCCTACATACTTTGTTGAAATTATGGCAAAGAGATATATGCGCATATAAAAAAGGAGGCACGAGGAGACATCTACAACAGGGGTGACACTTTGATGACGAACTGACAAGGAACACTGGGACAAACAGGGATATATACACACAGACACTAAACGAGGGCAACGAGACACAGCTTGGGAGAGAAGCTAAAACATAAGGGCAAGGTGAACGGACACAGGAGGAACAAATCAACAATCACAGAGAGGGAAAACACACAGACAGGAAGTACAACTTGACATGACACAAGGGGCAGTGATCACTTCAAAATAAAACAGGATATACAAAATCATGTGTACACAAAACGACTTCATGAAAAAATGGGAAAGGAAAGGAGAGACCCCGTCTGAAGCCAGGCCCAGAGGAAGGGTCCGACAGCGAGCGCCTGGTGGCCGGGTTTGCCACGGTGCCCGGTCGGGCACAGCCCGCAGAAGCTACGTTGTGCCTCCCATCCATCCATCCATCCTGTGGAACCACCGCTCAAAAAACTGCTGGAGTCAGGTGCGCTGTCAAACGGGTGACAGTGATGGTCAGGGACCTCGACGGACCAGACCCGGGCAGCAGAGGCTGGCTCGGGGGATGTGGAACGTCACCTCTCTGTGGGGGAAGGAGCCGGAACTAATGCGGGAGGTGGAGCGCTACCTTTGACTGAGAAAGGTTATCGGGCAGTGGAAGGAGCACTTTGAGGAACTCCTGAATCCGACTAACACGCCCTCTATGGTAGAGGCAGAGCTGGAAGCTGATGGGGCATCATTGTCAATTTCCATGATGGAAGTCACTGAGGTAGTCAAACAACTCCACAGTGGCAAAGCCGCAGGGGTTGATGAGATCCGACCAGAAATGCTGAAGGCTTTGGGTGTTGAGGGGCTGTCTTGGTTGACATGCCTTGTCAACATTGCGTGGAAGTCTAGGACAGTGCCTAGGGGGTGGCAGACTGGGGTTGAGGTTCCCCTATTTAAAAAGGGGGACCAGAGAGTGTGTGCCAACTACAGGGGTATCACACTTCTCAGCCTCCCTGGTAAAGTCTACTCCAAGGTACTAGAAAGGAGGGTTCGGCCGATAGTCGAACCTCTGATTGAAGAGGAACAATGCGGATTCCGTCCTGGTCGTGGAACAACGGACCAACTCTTCACTCTCGCAAGGATCCTGGAGGGGGCCTGGGAGTACGCCCATCCGGTCTACATGTGTTTTGTGGATCTGGAGAAGGCGTATGACCGGGTCCCCCGGGTGATACTGTGGGAGGTGCTGCGGGAGTATGGGGTGAGGGGGTGACTTCTGAGGGCCATCCAATCCCTGTACGCCTAAAGCGAGAGTTGTGTCCGGATACTCTGCAGTAAGTCGAACTTGTTCCCAGTGAATGTTGGCCTCCGCCAGGGCTGCGCTTTATCACCAATCCTGTTCGTGATTTTCATGGACAGGATATCGAGGCGTAGTCGTGGAGGAGAGGGGTTGCAGTTCGGTGGCCTAAGGATCTCATCGCTGCTCTTTGCAGATGATGTGGCCCTTAGGGCATCATCGGTCTGTGACCTTCAACAGTCACCGGATCGGTTCGCAGCCGAGTGTGAAGCGGTTGGGATGAGGATCAGCACCTCAAAATCTGAGGCCATGGCTCTCAGCAGGAAACCGGTTGATTGCCTGCTCCGGGTAGTGAATGAGCCCTTACCCCAAGTGAAGGAGTTCAAGTACCTCGGGGTCTTGTTCGCGAGTGAGGGGACGATGGAGCGAGAGATTGGCCGGATAATCGGAGCAGCGGGGGCGGTACTGCGGTCGCTTTACCGCACCGTTGTGACGAAAAGAGAGCTGAGCCAGAAGGCAAAGCTCTCAATCTACCGGTCGATCTTCGTTCCTACCCTCACCTATGGTCATGAAGGCTGGGTCATGACCAAAAGAACGAGATCACGGGTACAAGCGGCCGAAATGGGTTTTCTCAGACGGGTGGCTGGCGTCTCCCTTAGAGATAGGGTGAGAAGCTCAGCCATCCGTGAGAGACTCGGAGTAGAGCCGTTGCTCCTTTACGTTGAATCGAAGGGGTCTCGGGAGGAGAGGGGAGCGAAGGGGTCTTGGGAAAAGGGAACACCGGAGTCTTGGGATGCGAATGGATCACAGGGGCTGGGGTCTCGAGGGACAGAGGGAGCACAGGGGCAGGTGTCTCGAGGTGGCTGACTGTGCAGAGGGGTCCAGTCACACCTCTGCAGATAACGGGATGCCAATGCCCAGATTATCTAGGGCTAAACAAAGCAGAGTGCTTTTATATAGAGAGATGCCAAGGGCTGGATTAGCTACAACTAAAGAAAGAGTGGCTTTACCTTTCTCTGGAGACGGGTCCAGTTAAGCCTTTGCAGTTAGCGTGGTACCGAAGCAAATGCTCAGATTACCTATGGTTAAACAAAGCAGAGAGGATTTCCCATACAGTGCAGAGGGGTCCAGTTACCCCTTCGCAGATACCGGGAAGCCAATGCCCAGAAGGATGAACATGCAACAGATGTGCAACCCTACTAAAGGCAGGCATCCTAAACCCATCCTAAAGGCAGGCAGTCAGACCAAAAAACAATTATCAGTTTCAGCCTGATCTCTTTAATTACCACCTTGTTCTGCCACTTCTCCTAACTACTTTACTCTCAGACGTTCAATTTCTGCTTTGTTCATGTTTTACGTAAGGGTTTTCTCCGGGTGCTCCGGTTTCCTCCCATATACTTTAAATTAGTAATAATAACAACATTTTGCATATTTAAAAAATATATATATATTTCTTTTAAATATACAATTTCCGTTTAAATTATTTTTGACCACCACAAATGAGCCTTTTTACATGTTACAGTTGAACTACAGTTAATCACACCGAGAACAACTCCAGATTATATTAGTGGTCTATCAGGAAATTCTTTCGGCATGATTGTTTTTACCCTCCAGTTGGCTTCAAAACCATGTGGGGTTGCAAGTTGTATTTCTTATCGAATTTATGTGTTGTACAAATATATCACGTAAGCTTTCAGGCAACTGGATCTCACTTAAGGCAAAACGCAACAGGTGAATGGGGTAAACATTTGAACTAATAAATATCACCATTAAACTTCTACAGTGTAAGGGTTCCTGCTGTCCGTTACAGTACGAACTGGCCATAACATGGGCTCAGCCGACTCGATCCGAGCTGCGATCCGAGCTCAGGAAGCTCGTCTGCACAACAGAGCTGTGTTTACATTTAAATCAGGATTTCCTCATTTTAAATCGTTTTGTTAAACTCTAATTATCCTGTCAGCAGGATCAGAAATCTTCAGATCCAGACAGAGTAAATAAATAAACACTATATTATTTTTACTTAAAATAAAATGTTTGACACACAATAAATCTGCAGCTTTTAGGGCCCTGCAAGTGACTTCATTTATTTATAATCAGTATACAGTAGTTTATGAATGATTGCAAGTCCATTTTTTGTCACTAGAGAGCAGTCTTAGACAATACCAGTCTGCACTCCTGTCATGGCTTGTGGATGTATTTTTACTGGCATCTTTTAATATAAGGAGAAATAACAAATTTAACAGAAAAGCATCAAACTTTACTCATTATGCAGTATGATGAATTTACGTATTTAAAAGCATCTCTTTAATGTAGCAGCTTGTAAAGGTGGGGATAATGTTAACAAATGTGGGTTTTTAAATCTATAATAGATCATATTTCACGTGTTAAATTATGTTTTTCATACGCTACAGGTGTCAAATAATTGCAGTGGATTAAATACGGCAATAATGCACATAAAACCAAAAAATAAACCTTTTATATGTTAAACCTACTGCATGCTATCCATCTTTCTTCAATATCTTAAATGCATGAGCCATTTCTATTTTGTTATTTGAAATGATCTTGTCCTTGTTGCACTTGTTGTTAGCATTTTCTTCAATGCGTTTTATTTTTTGGGTCAGTGAGTCACACTGTGGCTCAAGAGGAATCATCTCAGGTTAGACTGCTTTGAAATACAATTTTCCAAACCAAGGTCATTGCTATGAAGGCAGCAGCCTAGAGGCTCACATCCCTGCACAAGGAGAAACGAAGTTACATATGTAACTACAGCTCTATGAATCCTGGATGACCGCCAGAGGCAGTGCTTAACACTGAATATCTTCCGTCTCGCAGATGCGCAGGTCGACTATTTATATCAACAAAGTCACGTGTGACCTCGGATGACCCCGGTCATGTATAAGATCCGGTGTCATTGACGAGATCAGTCCTACAGAATCTTCTCGCAAAATCACGAAATTCCAAGCTCTGGCGGCCATCCAGGATTCATAGAACCGTAGTTACATACGTAACTTTCGTTCCATTTCATCCTTACTGACTGCCAGAGACAGTGCATAACACTGGATGACTTATAGCAACAGAGTCGCGAGGAATCCTGAGTACCTACCTCATAAAGGTGGAGCAGAGGGACTCTGCAGAAGAACCACTCCTAATGGATGAGAGGTGGCTACATTCACCCTGTAAAACCTGGAGAATGTGCTCAGTGATGCCCATGTGGCCGCAGCACATATGTCCTCCACGGGCACATCTCTCAGGGTTTCCCATGATGTGGAGACACTCCTAGTGGAGTGGCACTTTACTCTGGGCGGCAGAGAACGGTCATTCGCCTTGTATGCATGGGGAAATACATCCATGATCTAGTGGGACAGGCGCTGCTTTGAGAAAGCGTAGCCTTTCGTAGGACCACTGTAACAGATAAAGAGTTGTTCTGACTGTCGTATGCATGTGTTATAGCCGATAAAAGCTTTGAGGGCTCGCATCGGGCACAAGAGTCTTGACCCTTTCTCCCCGTCTCCTACGGGGGGGTCAAACTGTGCTAACTGGATAGGATGATTCAGATGTGAGCATGCCAACACCTTAGGGAGGAACACTGTATTTGGCCACAGCAGGACACCGGAGCCATCAGAATTCCACCTCAAACATGACTTGTTCACAGACAAGGCTTGTAGCTCCCCAACATGCTTTGTCTGAAAGCCACTTCAGCTCTGCCTGTTCCAAGGGTTCAAAGGGAGGCAAGCCCCAAAACCAGGGGCAGGTCCCATGTAGGAGCCCTTGGGATGCTCGGGGGGGCGGAACCTCAGCCTGTGGCAAAAAGATCCGCCTTTGCCCCGCCAAAGAGCCCCCAGATGCTGTGCACCACCTCTGGATGATGCCACCACTCCCCTGGTGGAGGTTTGTGACGGGAGAGGAAGTCCGCAACATTGTTCCACTGCACTGGTAGTTGCATTGCCCGTAGGCTGGTCAAGCAAGGGGCAGCCCACGTCAGAAGAGCCTGGGACACTTCTAGCGACTTTGGTGCCCCCCCTGATAGTTTATATGTGGTGTTGTTTTCCTCCCACAAAGAAACTGAATAGGATGTTCTTTTCTTGCAGTAATTAGCAGCTTTTAACATACTGCTAATAAGCATCGTTAGCACTGTGAGCATTCATCACTGAAAACAGCAGATGCCTTCAGTTTATACCACAAAACACACATTATGTGAACTCCTAACAGGTAGTTTAATGCAGAATTTATGAAATTAGTTAAACATTTAAACCCAGAGTTTGGGGGTTTTCCCTTAAAGTCTTTTCCACACTTGTGACTAATGTTTTTGTCAGTGTGAAAGCACAAGCTAGAAAAAGAACAAGCAGATGTTCAGTTAATTGCTACTGGTGGCCAGTCACAGTAAAAAGCAGAGACAGAGATAAGGGAGGGCTGAGCAGCTTTGTAATGCCTCTGACTAATACAAGCTTTTCTCTTAATCAGTAATGAACTCTGTGATCCATGGCTTCCCTCCAGGTCAAAATATGGCGAGAGTTTCGAAGCACAGAGTGAATGTAGAGACTCTGAAAAAGTAATATTTCATTTAGTTAGATGAAAAGATAAATAATACTTCTGTGTATGTATGGTAAATGGAAAAGCTGTTATTTTAGCTTAGCATAAAGACCGGAAGTGAGGACCTCTAAAGCTCACTAATTAACACAATCTTGTTTGTTTCATGTGTACAAAACAAGTGTTGAGGTGCTACAAGGAAGCCTATATGTGCTGGAGTTGTCAAGTTTTAAAATATTTTTAGTTTCCAGTCTTTCCAGTGCCAGTTGGTTAAAATAATCTGATGGTATCAATGTTCTCATCTGACTCTATTTTATTCAAGTCTTATTTTTTTGTTTAGTTTTTCCCAGGTGTTACACAGGTAAAATAATGTCACAGCTTTACCACAAAGTGTGTAAATAAATGAGTCTTTATTGGCGGCTTTAAACGTCTAATGGGCTTTAATTCAGACAGGCTTTAATTCGCTGTGTCTCCTCCAGCATGGCAACACCTCTTACTTTAATTTTAATCTGTCTAAGCAGGTTGACTTTGAACTCCAGCTGTGCAGCAGACACGGTGTTGTGGTTTGAATCCCTCCCTTTGGACTGAAAGTCCTCCAGGGTTTTCCTCACTGTCTGTCAACCTTCATGCTGCTCACTGATGATTTATAGATGTCATAAAATGTGCAGCTTTTAATCTTCTTACAGGCAAATTTAAGATCTTTGAAAAGCGGGTTTCTGCTATATCATGGGTCGGGTTTAGTCACCCTGAAACATGCTACGTGTCTGGATCTATGCCCACTCCCCTCTGTAGTGATGAAGTGCTTTGGATCTGCTCCTCTCTACCCAGCACACTGGCGTCCGCCTCGACACCATAGCACACATCCTCCACATCACCTGGACAAGAAGGGGAGTTTTGTAAGATTGCAGTTCAGGGTTTAACAACATATTTCCTCCAGGCTCGTCACAGAGCGAGTCCACACGTTTGACTCCAACATCATCACGACGACACAGCTGTGGTCGGCTAATAATATAAATGAAGAGCTGATATTGACTTGGAAGGAACCCTTAAGGCCAGGCTTTTCTATAATGGCACATCAATCAAGTTTTTTTTATGTGTTGTTTTTGTCTTTCACACAGAACGCAAATATCACGTGATAAAAAAACAATAACATGTAAACAACAACATTGATGCTCCGTAGCAACCTTGACAAAAGGCAGACATAAACACTGCCAGACTGTTTACCAGAGGGAACTCAAATTCACTCGTTTTGCTAAAAGGGAAAACAGTAAAAGAGCTTACAGTAGCTTAGGCTGTACAACGATTTACCACAGACGGACTGACAGCGCTGATCTGGGTCAATCGTATTCCAGGAGTTGGATCAATCCTCCAATATATTCTAACTTTTTATTGAACAAGGGTTGCATCTTTCAACTAAATTTGCTTCGCTGCTGGTATGAATAGTCTTGATGCGTAGACTATTTCACATGTTCATGTTGTTTATTGGTCACGCAGGCCTATAATCAACAGGTCCTGTACCTTGCGTGATGCAAATTTCGGTCCCAGATCACAGCAATTACGTGTGAATTGAAACAGTTTATGCACCTTATTGATAAAATGTGTTTTGGAGTGAGCGTGGAGCCTATTTCAAACAACAAAGATGTCATTATAGGATTGTTTTTCTTGACTAAAAGCCAATACAATACTTATACACATGTTTGCGTGATCGAATTCAGCTCAATGGGCCTCAGTGTCATCTCCAGGCAAATTCCCCCCCGACACAGGATTAGATTATTAGACTAACGACGCCAAGTGAAACTGGGTTGGCTGATTTTTACTTATGAATGACACCCTTTTTTAAGTAGTAAAATCAGAACAGAGGGGTTTCGTGAGTGTGTGCCTGTGTATGTGTGTCAGACGTCTGTTTACTCTGAAGAGAAAAGCCAGACAGAAACAGCTGGTGGCAAGAGCAGGAGAGGAGGCTTTTGCAGAGGGAATACATTTTTTATTGTTTTTGGACAATACTGTCCACTTTTCAGGCTGAGCGTCTGGCTGCTGCCCGAGTTTGATGCTTCACATTTCAGTGTTTTGATTGGAGAGACGTCAACACGATGGACCCAGAGCTCAGGTACCCTGAGGTGAGGTGTCAATATCCTCTTATTTATAGAAACCACAACACTGTGGATCTTATGAAAGGTGTCGAGTGAGTGTTTTGACATGTGGGCCTTCAGCAGTGGATGAATATGTTAAACAAAAACATCCTAAAGTGTCCTTCATAGCTGGAAAATCAATAGAGAAGAGTGACGTTTGCGTTTTATCAGTAATGTCCCAGGAGTGTCTGGTGCCTCCTGGGACAGTTGAGGCTGTGAGAAACAGAAACACATCCTCTGGGATTTAAAGTGTGTCAGACTGTTGTTGTTGTTGTTGTTGTTGTTGGGCTGGAGCATGTGCTTCTTTGAGATTTGAACACAGGACTTCTGAAGTTGTATGGTCAACCCGGTCTCCAACTAAATGACATGCCCATACAACTAAACTGCATTCTCAGTTACTGTCGCAGCTTCCCGAACCTTAAGAGCTGGGTTTATTATCACACAGAAGAAAAAGCAAGCAAATTGTAACAATTAAGAAGCTGGAAAAAAACAAGAAAAATCTTTTCAAGTAATGTTTTATTATCTTTATTTTAACTTTGGTAATTGACTGACTAATCATTTCTCTACATTTTGACTGTTTCGGACCCATCTGTTTATAACGTTCTGTCACTTTTACAAGGCTGTTTTGATCCTGGAGGCCTTTGGATCTAACAAAGACTTCTGCAGTCACTCTTATGAAACTAATATGACTCAGGAGTCTCTCCAGGCTGAGACGTCACACGATAAAAACCCCCATTGGCACAATTTACAACCGTGCAGTTTGGTTTTTTTGACAGTCTGTGTCAGGATGCTGGCTGACTGAAGCCCCAGCAGGGCCTGCAGGCTGGTTAATGGGTCAATCAGTAAACCCTGACCCTCTTTTTTCTAGGTCAAGGTAGTGGATCTTCCACGGCATTAATTGCTTAAGACATATCAGATTTCAGTTCATCTTTTAATCATGGAAGCTTTTCATAGCGGTTCTAAAAACACATTTTTGGTTAATTCATTCTTCATCTAAAAAAGGCGGTTTGTTTTGAAAAACCTGCGTATAGATTAGAGTAGTGCGCTATCATGGAGATCACTAATATGTTGAGCAGGTACATGCTTTCATCTGCCAGCTGCACTACACACACACTCCCACACACAGCTTATTCGGTCTCTGTGCTGAATACAAATTTGTATTTCTATAAATGGACATTTAGGCCTTGAAGGGATTAAAATCAATCCCACAGTTCGGTGTTTGAGGCCCCTTCTGCTGCAAAACACACTGAAATATGAATGTATATTCAAGGAGCATAGCATTTTCTTTTAATTAGGATTATTTACAGGTTGGTCCTTGAGATCATTTCCTTCATTTATGACTGGTAAGGCATCGATGCCATGCATTTTGAGAAACTGGCACTTTTGTGTCTTACTAAGTGGCTACGTGAAGGACCCTGTTAATTTGAAGCAAAGAAGCAAAAAATAAAAACTCCTTGAATTACTGCCCCCTATGTCTTTGGAGCAGGTGGCTCAAAATGTCACATTGAACCTTTAAATGATGACTACAAGGCCAACACTGCATACATTCAGCATTTGTCTGTAATCTGGAGTCATGACAAAACAGGAAGGAGACACCTTAAGAAGTTACTGTAGGAACAGACTGCTAAAGTTACATTATGCTATTTAATTAAGTGACCATGCAGTGAAGCACTTTACCTTCGTTTTACAGACTTTAACCGGCTTTTATCAAGACTTCGCCTCAGAGTCAATTAATCCACTCACCTTCCTTATCTAAAACACTTTACAACCAAACTTGTCAAACTCAGAGCCCGGCAGGTTTCCATCCAGGCAGCAGGTTAATTACATTCACCTGGCGTCCCAGGTGCGACTCGGTCCCTGATTAGGCAGCAGAAGCTAAGCCCAAAAGGTGGTTGGACATCTGAGGAGGAGGAATCTTAACCGTTGTGGCTCGTGACCCATTAAAACTGCTGCCTGCTCGCTGCCTCTGGTACAGGCTGCACAACATTGACTAAAACTAAAAATAACAGCAGGAAGATGATTCACCTGGGAGTTTATCCCAATGGTTAAAGTCCTGGTCTATGTAAAATTGGTGTTAGAGGGTCTTGACACACATTTTACAAGAGGATACAAAGTCATAAAAGAACACTGTAATAGCACCGAACAGATAAACATGGTGATAAAATGGTTTAATCCAATAAATCAAATCACAGTGGCAATAAAACACATTTAATTCTGCAGCCTCGATATTAACAATGGTAATTGTCACAGATCATAGATAAACATGAGTGTGTGCACAAGTTTAAACTCTGGCAGACCCAGGCACGAAGGCTGGTGCACAAACATGCACACATGCTAGAACCAGTAATGCACGTACACGTGCACAAGCGAGGTTGTAGTTTGAAGATTTCTGCCAGCAGAGGTCAGAGAGAGAGATCATTTCCATGTGGTCTCTGATTCCACCGTTAAATATTTAATGAAGACGAGTCCGACGCAAGCTTTGAGTATATTTTCCTCCCTCTCTTCTCTCGTCCCTCTCTCTCTCGTCCCTCTCTCCTCTCCTCCCTCGCTCCTCTCTCCCTCTCTCTTCTCTCCTCCTTCTCTTCTCCTCCCTCTCTTCTCTCGTCCCTCTCTTCTCTCCTCCCTCTCTCCTCTCCTCCCTCTCTCCTCTCCTCCCTCGCTTCTCTCCCTCTCTTCTCTCCTCCTCTCTTCTCTCCTCTCTTCTCTCCTCCTCCCTCTCTTCTCCCGTCCCTCTCTTCTCTCCTCCCTCTCTTCTCTCCTCCCTCTCTTCTCTCCTCCCTCTCTTCTCTCATCCCTCTCTTCTCTCCCTCTCTTCTCTCCTCCTTCTCTTCTCTCCCTCTCTTCTCTCCTCATTCTCTTATCTCCCTCTCTTCTCTCCTTCTCTTCTCTCCTCCCTCTCTTCCCTTCTCTCCTCCCTCTCTTCTCTCCCTCTCCTCCTCCCTCTCTCCTCTCCTCCCTCGCTTCTCTCCCTCTCTTCTCTCCTCCTTCTCTTCTCCTCCCTCTCTTCTCCCGTCCCTCTCTTCTCTCCTCCCTCTCTTCTCCTCCCTCTCTTCTCTCCTCCCTCTCTCCTCTCCTCCCCTCGCTTCTCTCCCTCTCTTCTCTCCTCCCTCTCTCTCTCCTCCCTCTCTTCTCCTCTCTCTCCCTCTCCTCCCTCTCTTCTCTCCTCCCTCTCTTCTCTTCTCCCTCTCCTCCCTCTCTTCTCTCCTCCCTCTCTTCTCTTCTCCCTCTCTTCTCCCCTCTCTTCTCTCCCTCTCTTCTCTCCTCCCTCTCTTCCCTCTCTCCTCTCCTCCCTCTCTTCTCTCCTCCCTTTCTTCTCTCCTCTCCCTCTCTTCTCTCTCCTCTCCCTCTCCTCCTCTCTCCCTCTCCTCCTCTCCCTCCCTCTTCTCTCCCTCTCTCTCTCCTCCCTCTCTTCTCTTCTCCCTCTCTCCCTCTCTTCTCTTCCTCCCTCCCTCTCTTCTCTCATCCTCTCTTCTCTCCTCCCTCTCTTCTCTCGTCTCCCTCTCTTCTCTTCTCCCTCTCCTCCCGCTCTGTTCCTCTCCTCCCTCTCTTCTCTTCTCCCTCTCCGTCCTCCCTCTCTTCTCTCTCCTCCCTCTCTTCTCTCCTCCCTCCCCTCCTCCACGGCTTCCATCAACTCCAGCCTCTCTCCATCCACCCTTCCTTATATTCTCTTCCCTCCCTGCTCGTTGACCTCGAGCATTTCTTCATCCGAGCACAAACACAAACACATTCAGTTTCCATTAAGCACACTCGCTTGTTCACGTCTCATGATTTGTTTTTCTTCCCTAAACCCTTCAACCTGAAGGTCTCAATTGAAGACTACTGTTATATAATATATAATATAAAGCTGCATGATGAGTACTTTTATTGTTGGCACTTAAAGCATATTTTGATAATTACCAATACTTATGTACTTTTTACTTGGAAGAAAAATGGAAGAGTTTAAAAAATGCATTTTGAGTGGTACAAAAATATGCGAGCTACCGTTATCAGTGTGAGCTAACGTAAAAAGCTAGCGTTAAGCTAACGTTAAGCTAATGTTAAGCTAACATTAAGCTAACTACGGTCGTATGACTTCACTCCACCACCACTGAACTAAAAGCGGACTGGTGATCGGCGTGCTGAAGTATAGAATGCGCGGGGTATTTACTGACGTACAAAACGTTAAAATCTCTTAAGCTCGTGTTACCCACAGAACTTATTTAAAGCATCTAACCAAAAACCTGTTCAAAAAACAAATTGAGCTGCAAAATGCAAACTCATTCCCAGGTTTAGGATTCGTTTGTGCAGCAGGGTTTGTGACTTTTCTGTCCTTGTGGGAACATTTGGTCCGTGTAGACATACCAGAGGATGCTCGCTTGAGGTGATTAATATCTGCAGGCTGGTTTATCTTTTGTCAAACTCCAACATCTTCATTTGTGTTTGCTTCCCCACCTCCTGTTATTGTGATTATTTTTGGATAGTGGGCTCGGTATGTGTGTCTTCAGGGCTTTCTATGTGACACCTATCCGTTTGCATCCAGTCACTTGGCAGCAGGAAGGGCCAGCTGGTTACTGATCTGCTCGATCGTCTCGCTTCATTCCCCTCTACACACGAAGCTTCGGCCCGGTTCACTCTCCGATGACACGCTCAGCTATAATCCTATAACTTATTTCTGAGACGTATTCTAATACAAGATATCTCAGAAGAGCTCTTAGTCCCTGAAGTGATACCGTAGGAGTCGTTGCGTGACATCATGCGGGGTAGAAGCACGACAAAGTGCAAGACTCGGGCACACTGTTAGTCACTGTGGGAATATTACACTGCTTTACAAATACTAATTCACTGACAAACTATAAATACCAACAGTTACCAGAGAGGGCTGAGCTGTTAGGCTGTAGGGAAAGGATCAGTGTGTTGTGCTTTTAGCTTTAAAAGTACAATGAAAAGGGTCAAAAGGTTACAGTTAGAAGCGTCCTTAAAAAAGGGGGAACAAATTAGCGTAACAGATGTGATGAGGTGATTTAATAATTTTAAATTTAATAAAATCATTCGGAAGCAACAATGGTCAGGATTAATTAACAGGCATGATTTTCTGTTTAATTAATAACTATAATAATGACGGATTTCAAGTTTTAAATCGCTTTAATTTCCTGTTGCAGCTTTAATTAATTAGGGACTAAGAATGTGACTGTTACATTATGAGGTATTATTATAGATGAAGATAAAACTTTATTGATCCCCGGGGGACTTTCACAAGCTACCCAGCAGTATATAAAGTAATTGAAATGAGCTCCACCTTTTAACATCTGCAACATTAAAGTGATGAACGCAGTAATGCATCAATGATTATCATCCCGCAGGATTCTGTAATGGACCATTCTGCTTAATGAGAAGATTTATTTAAGTTAGATGAATGCAGGACTTTTACTTTTACGTTTATTTAATTAAAAGATCTGAATACGACGTCCACCTGTTTCTTATTTATTTTATTTAAATGACACTTCATTTGAGAATTTGCTATTTAAGAAACCATCCAAAATACACATTTAGGAGTTTATTTGACTAACTTTGTCTATTTGTTAGCATTAGATAATGCCTCATTTGCATATTTAATTAAAAAAAGAACAAAAAAAACTATTTTCTTAATGTAAATAATAAACGTGTGGTAATATCTATTACAAGTTTTACCCTATTCACCTGTAGTTTGCATAATGTTTGCTAATTTGCATTTTTAAACATAACATTTTAGAAAAAGCATTTGTCTTAATGTAAGTAATAACCTGGGGAAGTTTCATGGTGATATGTATACATTAAAAACGGTACCCTATTCACTTAATGGTCAGCACCATGGACAGCGCTATAGACAGACTCCATACACAGTGTTTGTACAGCAAATAAAGGAACATTTTAAATTAAAAGTAAACACTTGACTTCTCAAAGTTAGCCAGAATTATATAAAGTGACACCAGATGTTTACATTACTTAACAAAATAAAAGCCTATTACAAAACATGTATCAATTTTGAATCTTAATTACGATACAGTGAATCTAAAATACTTACAACAATATATAATAGACTTATAAAACTAAATTGTGTGGTTGTTTTAAATGAAAGAGAAACTATTTATTTGACACTACCTTTACTTAATAATATTTTGAATGCAGAACTTTTACTTAAAATATCTAAGTATATTATTATGTTTCCTACGATAAATGTTAAATGACAGATAAGATTGTCAAATAGCTCAATAGTTTTATTTGTAGCAAATAAATATAAAAATAAATATAAACACTTCTCGAAGCTAGCCAGAAATATATAAAATGGCACCGGATGTTGTCATTAATTTTCAAAATAAAAGCTTATAACAAAAAAACATCAACAGTGAATTGAGTGAATTCAAAATGGGTTACTATTCTGCTAATAAACAACCATGTATAGTAGATTTATAGAAACAACTGTTCGCGACTGAAAAACACGTTGATTATTTTGAAAGTCCCCACCGGAAGTGAAGTCAGTGTCGTGATTCCATCCAGCTTCACGCTCCTGCTGCTAAATTGACGCGCCGACAGGTTTGGATGTTATTACCGGGAGAGCCGCTGGATTCAGGCTGAGCAAAGGGACCCTGGCTTCGGTACAATGACGGCGTCCAAAGACCCGACCAAGAAGAAACCGAAAGAGGCGCAGCAGGATGAGGTATATTCAAAGAAACCGAGAGATGCATTTATTGTGTTTCCTCCTCTGTGAGGAGATAAATCTGCTCTGTGGACAGCCATCGTTTGGTACATGTTGGAAGGACATTGTGGGGAAACTAGATGCGCTTCGCTGATGCTCGTGCTCGGTTAGAATCTGATTATTATCACAAATGCATGTTTTTTTTTAGATTTGGTTTTTCATTTTAAATGTAGATGTATCCTGGCTCGATGCATGTAATTAATGCACAGACAGAATTCAGTCTGAGAAGTGAATATAACTGCGTTTCTTCCACTTTAATTAGTGCATATGTGGAGTAAACTGAGTGAGTTTTATTATCTAAACTGTCCAATGCTCCGGAATTAGTTGAGTGTCAGTAGTTCCCACTTGTCCACGCCATAGTTTCAGGGTAGATTTCAGGAATCAGCTGTTGATGAATTTGTCTGTGTTTGAGCAGGTGTAAGATCTGAAGCTTTATAAGAACATCATTTTATTGACAGTCTTGCAGAGTTTAGTCCACCTGAGACTGACGGAGGAAAGGAAGGGGAACCTAACATGCACACAGTTACACTTAGAAATGGATAAAAGTTCTTTGAGGATGAAAATAGTAATTACAGGGGACAGGAAATGGTATTCTTCCAACTGATTATGGGAATCATGCTATGTGTATTTGACATTATTGTAATTAATCTCATAACCACAGTATTATTTCCAAAGCATGTTGTACAATGGTGCAGTGTAAGAGTTCAGATACACTTTACATATCTGCACTTAAACACTATATAACTTTACTGTATATGATATAAGTATACAAAGAAATACAAACATTTAAAACACAGAATATATGGAAAATATTTTGATATAGTTTGGACTTTTTTATACTCTATTTCTCATAGAATACGAGATTTATTTAATTTGCTTTTTGAGAATAAACTCGTAGTGTACGCCCTAACAGTAGTTTTAGTTTTTAATTCTCAAAGTGTCCCCGATTATATTATTTCAAACTAATATCTTCGATATGAGATGCTGCTTAGTAAAACTGGTTAAATTGTCAACTGCTAAAGCTTGCTTCAACACACACACACACACACACACGCGCACACACACACACACACACACACACACACACACACACACACACACACACACACACACACACGCAGCAGTGGGTAGAGCATTCTTTGCACACCACTGGGCCTTCGACTGCTCTCTGAGTGTTAGTTCAACATCTCGGAGCTAACTCTCTGCATGCTAGCTCTGTGTGTGTGTGTGTGTGTGTGTGTGTGTGTGTGTGTGTGTGTGTGAATCAGTTTTTCCCGCTTCATTAATTCAACAGTTTCCTCCTCACCCAACAGTGCATGTGATACTAATTGTTCTGGACACATGTGTGCGTCTTATCGTGATGATTATAAACCTTCAGTGACACTGAGGTCAGTCGTCGTGTAGCCGGCGAGTGAATCTACTAAACCGTCAGTATCTTCCAAACCAAAAGGATTCCGGCTGTTTCCAGAGACATAGCGCTGCTGCATTGCAATATATTTAGTTTTGTGTACACATTAAACTCAACATACTAATTAAAAAGGGCATTCGGAGAGCGCAGACATCTGAGCAGGCATCAGAGTTGTTCCAAAACGACATGTTTTACGTGTCCATAAGTGTAAAATGATGCTTTGCATCTACTCGGTGATTCTGATCCGCTCCAAAGTGTAATGGCTTCTTCCTTGGCCCATGTTGCACCCTTCTACCAAGTGTTATGAAGACTGTGGCAGTAGCTTTTCTGTAATCCTGCTGACAAACAGACAACAAACCAACAAACTGAAAGGAAAACATAACCTCCTTGGGGGAGGTAATTACTGAGCTGTCCCCCCACTGTCTTTGTGCTAAGCTAAGCTAACCGGCTGCTGGATGTATCTTCATATTTCGTGTGCATATATGAGAGTCGTGTGGATCTTCTCGTCTAACTTTCAGCAAGAAGACACAATAAATGTTTTCTTTTCTACAATAACTAATACCGTACCTTGAAGGCAACATGTGTTTCTTGCTCACATCGCTACGTGGACATAGGAAACAAGTAGTGACGCTGGAGAACATTAAATCTGACAAGATTGATGTGTGGAAGTGGCTTCACACTGTCTTCTCTGATGGATCGCTCTGTCTTTTCCTCAAGCTCTGAAGAATGGTGAATTAAACACCATATGACAGCTTCCTATCGCAACTCTCTGCAGCGTCGCTGCTTCAAACCTCGTCCACGCTCGGTTTCTTGCCAAATCCGAAGTTGAACCAAAAGCCCTCCTTGCATCATTTTTTTTGCTTTTTAAAAGTCTACAGGTAACTTTCATCATCCTCGCCTGAAGTGAGAGTGAAAAGACGAGTCCAGAAATGTAGGTCATCACGTAAAAAGTTACAGATTTGGAGTCTTTGGTACAGATAAGAGCTTCATCTGAAAATGTAAAATCAAAAGCTCGGAGGGTTCGGGCTACGCTGAGGTCAACACATTTTAAAGCTTTGTACTTGATGGCAGTTTTGGTGGATAATCACCGATCCGTCTAGACAGGATGAGTTCAAGCTGCACAAGAGTCTCCTCTCGCTGCCCAATCTCAGAAGAGCTGCGAGAAATCAATTCATCTGATGAAAACATGAAATATCGCCTCAAATTATTCTGTTTATTCAGATTCAAAGTAATGTTTTTATGAGGTTTTCTTTCTTAGATGCTGTGTATTGGGATGTTGGTCAGTAGTTGGTGCGGTGCAACAATGCCAACTGTTTGTTTTTGTGTGTGTGCAGGAGTTTGTGGACGTCAGCGCCCCGCAGAGGAACTGGAAGGGCATCGCCATCTCGCTGCTGGTGATCGTGGCGGTCTGCTCGCTCATCACCATGTCTGTGGTCGTCCTCACGCCTGGTAGGTCAGGCGTACACGACCTACTCTATTTACTCAGTTTGTTCTTTAGTGGTAAAGCTGTTGGAATAGACTGGATTTGAGGTTACTGTGTTCTCTCCCAGCGGAGCTCCCCGGCAACAATAAGTCCAGGCTGTCTGTGGCGGATCTGTACAAACAAGAGTTCAGCATCCACAACCCCGAGGCCACGTGGGTCAGCGGTGAGTACTGCAAAGATAAGAACTCTAAGAAGTGCACTCAGCAGAGTGCAGATCTCCGTCAGGTGTGTCTCCCTCTTGGAGACTGTAGCAAAGAAAGAGAAGGATAGTTCTTCTGGTCAAGAAGAGGTGAGATTCATGTCACCTTTTCTTGTAGCTGCAGTGCATTCTGGGTTATTCTTTACTGTGTCCCAGCGACTTGGTCTTGCTTTAAATTAGGAAACTTCTGCGTGGATTCACTCTTCACTTGTTAATTGATGCTTCAACGGCAAAATGAGTTATTTAATCCACCAGGGTTTTTTTCTGTTAACGTGCCAGATACATCCTAATGCTGAGCAGCATGTCTGCAGAGAGGGAGGGGATGGAGCTCAGGAGGGGGGTCGGGCGGCGAGGACAGCGTGACATTGTGAGCAGAGAGGGATGGTGATGTGTGACTTTGAGAAGAGAGTATGGAGGTGACGTTTGTGAAGGCATGTGAGACATGGTTTGGCATTTTTATCTTCTAACAAGCTTCTAAACTAATTCCAATAAGTTGTTGTTTCAGAGACCGCGCTGACTTGTGAACATATGAGTTTAATAAAAAGCCAAACATCGTCCAGATTAATGAATGAAACCCCAGGATGGACATGATCTTCCTACCAGGGGAGGAAAAACAAGTTATTTTGGTTCAGAGCGAAGTGGGAAGTGCATTAGCAGAAAATGAGAATCCCTCCACCTGAGGTTTCATTACATGAATATATATTAAAACCATTTATTCACCAAACATAGTCTATAAAAAGAAGCTGCTAACCGTCTGCAAAGTCGAAGCAATCGTGATAATCTTATAAAAAAACTGGCTTTGTCCTGTTCCATAAATTCATTTATTCACTTTTTTATAAATAATTAGTGATTGTGTTTACAGTACATAATAAAAACACTTAATTAATTACATTTAAATTACATCAAATAATAAATAAAATGCAATAAAATGAATATTGAAACTGATTTAAAATCAATTTAAAATTAAATTAAACAAAAATACATTTGATTATATATTTAATTAATATATTTATATATAATTAATTAAATCAATTATATATATTTAACATTAAAACTCAAATTCTATTTTAAAAATAAAAATATATTACAAATTAAATCAGGTCATTTAAAAATGAAATAAAAAATAAGTAAATTAAATATAATTAAACAAAACATAATTTGAATTTAAATTGATTTAAAATGAAATTAAATAAGATTACAAATTAATTTATAACTTAAAACTAAAATTATATTTAAAAAAGATTCACCTAACCCTAAATCAGGTCAATAAAATAAATTAAAGTAAATAAATAAAAATTAAAAAGTAAGAATTACATAAACATTAATATAGATTACAAAATAAATAAAGATAGATGGGTACATAGATACATTTCATAAATATCTTATAAATTGTGTCACATATTGACGTTGTTTTTAACTCAGTTAGGGACTTTAGGTTGTTTTGTTCCCTCATCTTTACTTAATTCTTTTAATATCTCTGTTATTCATCACTACACTCATCACAAATCCTGCTGATCTGCATACGCAAACACAGATGGCCTCACAGTGTCATGTTGAATCAAGAACAGCTTGCTGTGGCTCAGGGTCAAACATCCTGCCACTGTGTGATAAACCATGATTCAAGCAACACTAATAACAATAATAATTGTACTGATGCACAGTACAACACCGCTGCTAACCTCGATCCTGTTCACATTGCATCACATTCACCGGTACAGATAAATCTATAGAAGTGCGCTGCATGATAACGAGCTGGATAATCAGATTCTTTCTGCTTCTGCGGATGTTAAACCCACAGCGTGCATAAAAAGTCTCAATAAAATCTTTTTAATTAACCCTGAGTTTGACTGGAAGAGGTGGAATACTGCATTAAAAAAGCAGAACGTGTGTATGAATGTACCTGAACCTGGAGGTAATGCACCATAAACTGTTTGTGATCCTGCAAACTTCCCTCCCCAAAGTTTTGTTTGTGCATTTTTAATAATAGTCCTTTGGAAAATATAGTTTTCTGTTTAATAAGCATTTATATTATACTGCTAAAAACCATCTCGCATCTGTAATTTGCTAAATAGCTTAGCTGTCGGAACAAACTTGCTTCTTACTTCTAAACATAAGTGTTTTTATTATTATTTATGCACCTCCACAAGTGAATCTTGTGCTCAAGTAGCTTCAGCAAAAATAAAAGATGGAGGACATTCGCGCACCGGCTCGCACTTTGAATGTTAAAATGTAGTAAATTCAAAGCTCTCCAAACGTTTCTTTCCTCACAGCGAGAGAAATGTTACTTCCACTTGAGTTCACTGACCTTTCTCGTCCCCAGTCTCCCTCCGGGCCACATCACCAACACCTCCTCATTACATTCTTCTTCGTTACATAAGATGGAGGTGTTGCAGCACGAGCCTTGATATGTGACCGAGGGCTTTACTGTCTCACCAGGCAGAGAGCAATCATTCCTCCACATGTTCTCGCTCATATCCAAACGTGGAAGATCTCCAATGTGTGTGTTGTTTAATCTTGACAGCGTGACAGATTGTGTTTGCATTCGAGATTAAGGATGAAAGAGAAAGAAAACAGCAGCTCTGGCTGGAGGAGCTGAATAGAAAGAAGGTTTGTTGACATCATGACAGCTAAATTATAGCTTTAATGGTAAATTCAGGGCCGTGGATGACTAAATATATGCACAACACCTTTCTGGAGACTTGTAGAGAGGGACAGAGTTGGAGGGCGGTGGAGAGAGATGGCCTTCCTGCGCTGGATATGAAAGAGATCCACCGCCTGCTGCGTCCTTCGCTTCCACCGGGAGATAATACTAATGACTAGTCCTGCGGCCTGTGGCTTCTCATTATGGGCGCAGGTTGGGACGGCTTTTATCACACACACACAGATGTGTTAGTGGGATTGTGGGGACCGTATTCTACTCCCTAAAGGCGGGGACAAACATTTGATCTCAACAGGATTTCAGATCACGAGTTATCACCCGAGTCTGCAGTTCCCCACGGTGTCACGCCTCATTAGCATCTTTGAGCTCGTTGGGCCTCACTCAAAGTTTTTCTTGATTTGTTCTTGAAAAGTGAACGATTCATCGAGCTGTTAAACCGCAGACTTGTTTGTACCCGTGTCCTTATAATGATGAATCCCATTGTTTGACAGTCATCAGCAGGTAAACGCCCGCCAATCCACATACAAGGGCATGAACCTGTAGTGTGCACACAACATTTAAAAGAAAAGTTAAACGGCCAAATGAAAATCTAAAGTGGAGCGTAAATAAAGAAATAAAACCTCAAATAATTCTGAAACGAAAGTACAAGCTTGATATTTAGTAGCGTTTGTAAAATATAATATTAAATATTAGAAATATTAGTCATTTAAATAGTATAATATACAGAATTTAGTCAAACACAATAACTCATTATCTTTGCACAAACGTGCGTAAGTGTGCGTAAATCCCAGATAAGAAAACTGCATAAACTTCTTTTATTTCACCTCTATAGTTAAATCTTTCCCATGTTTAGTCCTGCAATGACGGACAGTATTAGTTAGCTGTTAGCTGACGGCTGTATCAGCTGGTTTTGTAGCACAATAATGATTTTTCTAACCCAACAGGGTCATCCGTCTCATTATTTGCTGTTTTCATTGAGATTGATGATGAAGACGAGCACGGTCTGGGTCTGCGAGGCCTCCTGGAGCTGTACATTTAAACATGTCTCTCATTTATTGACAACCTCCAACTCATTTCCTCATCGTGACAGAAGAGAGGCGGGGAAGCCTTCAGGATGTCCAAATCTCATCCAAACACTCGAAAAAAAGAGATAATTATGTGAAATTGAAGCTCCTTGAGTTCAAACAAGAGCTGCATGTCGTTAAGATGATATTCCCAAATCCTTCAGGTAACCAGAGCATAAACAGTCAAAACACATCGGCATCCAAATCTATTTCCTGAGCACACGCAGCGCGATCCTCCAGAAGGAAATTCAGAGCAAACAAAGATGAATGCAAGTAAATCAGATCATATCCTGAGTGTTGGCGTTGCTCCTGAGGGTGTAGAACAACATGCACATCTGATTTAGTTTGACTTTTTATTCACTTTCTTGAGTTTTGAGGAAATAGTTAGAAAATATGAAGCTACGACCAGCAGCCAGTTAGCTTAGCTTAGCTTAGCTTAGCTTAGCTTAGCTTAGCACAAAGACTGGAACAGCTAGCCACCAACGAGCACCTGTAAAGTGAGCCGGAGCTTCAGGGTGTATTGGCGGGAAGCATCCTCAGTATTTTCCGCTGCTCTCTGCTTCTGTATGATTTTCTTGCGTCACCATCATTACGGATGCTACACTGACTACCTGTAACGATCCGCCGCCAGCGGAGACGGCTTTATCGCTTGTATATATGTTTATGTGCTGTGTATTCACAGGGTCACTGCTGTAGTGAACTCTTCATTGTGTATTCTTAATGTAAAGCAGAGCTGGTTTATATCACATTAAGCCATGGATGAAGAAGACATCCAGAGGAAGATCGTGAGTGTGTGTGTGTGCCCAATCAGAGCGTAGTATGGATGAGTGCTTCATGCTACTTGGCTTTTCTTCTATGATTGCTAATGAGGTTTGCACAAACAATCGGCTACATCTTTAGCAGTGACCCATATGAGTAAAACAACATGAATAATGCATTATTTATGATGATGTTATGTAAAAGAAGAGGAGACAAGAAGGGAGAGCAGAGGCCTTTCTTCAAATATACCTTTACTGACATACAGGGGCTTTTAGAAAGACACGCTCTTGTATTTTATATGATCGTGGAAAATTACCTTCTGTCTCTCAGATGGTTTTTATCAGACACGCTCTGACCGGCTTAAACTTTAACTTTAATTTTAAATACAAATACCTCCTTAAAATCACTCAGAAATCTGTTCTCTCTCTCCTGTCACGGCGCCCAGAAGCGTCCAGAAGCTTCATGAACTGACTTCTTATCCGGTTTTAAGCCACATTTTTCTCTTTTAACTTTATATTTTAGTCCTCGGACGTCTGGATCTTAAGTTACCAGAGACACAAGCTGAGCAAACGTTAGCAATTAGCTTGCTAACGCTCTTTGTTTTGTTCCTTTTCTTTGTTTTAGTTTGTACTTGATGTCATAAATGAAGGTAACCTCTCGATGTCTTCAGTATAAATACAGAAATTGAAGATGTAACATACAGCAAACACTTTCACTTGTATCGCTGCCATTTGATGCTGGATGACGTGATCCTCACCAACGCATATTTAATGTTTCTACCCTTCTTTAATAATGCACATTCAGGCCTGAACGCCTGTTCTCGTGCAGCAGTGAGTGATTTCCTCCTCTGCAATCAGCTCCAAATTCACTCCAAAATGAGTTTCAGGAGTTCAGCAGGGGACAGGGAGGAGGCGCAGCTGCTTGTGGTTCAGTTTGATGAGGATGCTAAGGATTGGAAACACGCTGGAGTCAAGAATTTAAAGTCATATATTAGATCCTTACAGAGAGAGAGATTGGAAGTGAAGGTGCTGCAGCAAAGTCTTTTTTTCTGTGTGTGTGAGATGTTTGAAATGATCTGCAGGACGTGGGAGGCGACAGCAGGTTTGGAAGGTGTAGCTATGACCGTCGTATGATGACAGAAATGCAGGACAGTGTGTGTGTGTGTGTGTGTGTGTGTTTGTCAGCTACATGGCTTTGTGTGTGTTGCTGTGAATTACAAATGTTCCCAGCAGACAGAAGGCCGGGGTTCAGAGCGATGGCTCGTGCAACAACAGACTCCGGATCCCCAGTGTAACACAAATCAGTGTGTGCTTCTCTTCTGCAGCTGCCTCCTGTTTAGAAAAAAAGAACAATACCCACAGGCTCTGCGCTGCAAATCGCTTTTTCTTTTTACTTTAAGCATGTCTTGCAGCTGCCCTTACAAAGCATGTGCATTTAGGCATTTCATAGATATCGTAGATAAATGTTTAAGAGATTATTGTTGTATAGAAATACAAATGTAAACAAAAAGACATGGCTGACCGTGACAAAGTGATTCATTAGTGTACACACACACTTACACGCTCAGCAGTGGAGCCTCCATCTTTTATTTATGTGGCATTTTTTACATTTTCACAAATAACTTTTTAGCGTCACATCAATCTCTCTGCAGGACAGCTGTACTATTTTAAATTAATGCAAACCGATATACTTTTTAGATGATGGTTCAGCTTTTACAATGTACCATTGTGATGTCAGACACCTTCCTCTGGTGGTGCTGTGTGCCGGGTGATGGTGATGGTCCAAAGAGTTGGGTTTGGGTAGAATCTGTGGCATTTTATACGAAGGATTAAGCCTGAATGTGCAGCATGGCATGTTTGCTTTTGTGTTATTAAGCCCCAAGACAAGGATATCTCTGGGCTTTCAAGATGTAAGCATTTACAGTCCGACAATTCAATACAACTTTATTAATCCACAAAGGCAAAAACAAATGCACACAAGCTAATGAGTAATGTTACCTTCCATGTGCATAACAAAAGTCTTAACGAGATAAATGAGTTCCACGTGTTGCAGCTCATCCTGTACAGATGACTTACACACACTTAACCTTTTGCGTTTATATTTCACAGGTCAGTCGGGTTTACAGTCTGACATTTCTTCTGCTTGCTCTCAGACTCAGAGGTGGTGTACAGGAACCGTGACGGCCACGTCATCAAGTTCAACTTCGCCTCCAACGACACAGAAGTCGTTCTGACCAACAGCACGTTTGTATGTTTTGATCCTTTTGGACTTCATTTGATCGACTTTGAATGTATGCAGGTTTGCAACAGGGTTAGTGTTAGGGTTGCATTCACTGTTGCTACATAAATGCTTTGAAGTGAGAAGATGTAACGTTGGTTACTGCTGGAGCATCAGAGCTTTTCATCGACAGAAAGATAATTGAATGTCAAATGTCAAAGCCTCAAATATTTCCTGCGTCATAAAAGAGAATTTGTTTTAGTTTTGCACAAAACGAGACATTTATACACCGAACGATTTAACCAATAATGAAATAATCGTTAGCTGCAGCTCTAGTTACAGCCATTTCATAAAACTCATAATACAATAAAGTATTCATTTACTAAAACATATCACAAGGCTGCATCTGATGCTGTAACAACTGGTCAATATGTGGAACTAGGCCTCCTAACGTCACTGCTGTCCTGTCCTCAACACTACTCTTTAAAAAGAGAGCTCTTCTTCTTCTTGTCTTTCTGGGGTGATTGGATCCCCGGAGGCTGCAGGAAACATTTCCGAGCTGCCGGCAGCGCCTCATCACTCTGTTACCTGCAGACTCACGATATGATAATATCCTGCTGAGAGGTTTGTGTAGCAGGAGCTCGGGCTTTAAGGTCGCTGAATCTGCTCGCCTCGCCTCAACTCGCCTCTGCGTCACCGGGAAGAGAGCGATTCAGTTTGACATATTATTCTAGATTAGTTTCCTCCTCTTAATGCAATCAAATCCCTGAAATGTTGCTTTTAGATCACCTTGATGTGAACCAACGTGTCAGCATTTATAATCTGATTTTAAAACGTGTAATCCAACAAGGAATGTTTATTAATAGCAGGATTAATGTAGCGGTTTGCTAATTGCATCGTTATAATCCATCGTTTTTCACAAACCTGAGGGTTTTTAGCTCTTTTCCTTTTGCAGGAATCGTGCAGAATTCATGCAGCTTGTGCTTTTAATAGTTGCATAGGGGGATTTGATGAGGATTTGTTTGCCCCGCGGTGAGCTTGTCAAACTATGCAAATGAAATGAAAAAGCAAAGGTGGCCTTGGAGTTCAAAAGTCTCTGATTTGACAAAAATTGCGAACCCCACCAGCTGCAGCCCCCAGAGTAACACTCCCTGTCAGCCTGCTCAGCTTTCATCAGTCAGATCCACAACTAGAACATACATTAAGGACTATTTAATCATTTATTATTGCACACAAACAACCAAAAGAAACACAAGAATCAGAGTTTATGAATTCAAGAAAGCAAATAACCATAAGTTTAAAATGAGATGTGGTTTCTTAGGGCTGACTAACCGTCGCAGCACAAAACGATATTTCTCAAATGTCGTCCATAAAACATCTCCCCCTTGTCCCCGAAATGTCGAAACCTGCTGTGGCTCCCTCCTGGTTTTATGGCCTTTAGTTGCTAGATACATTTTTGCCTGCTGCGTTTCTTTTGATGAATGCTGGAAACGTGAACAATGTCGTTCGCTGACACAGAAGAGAAATCGTCACTGAAGAGATTCGATTCATCGTTCCCTTCTTTGTGCAATAGTTTCTATACATTTTAGTTAAATATTTAATCCACTATTAGATGGATTTCAGTGACATTTGGTGAAAACAATCATGTATTTTAGCCAAAAACTCAGTTTAGTTGTCAAATGTTAGCATGCTAACACGCTAAGAGGTTGCACATTGTGAACATTACACCTGCAACACCTGCCAACAAATCTTATGTTTTAAAATAGCCTAATAAACGTTATGTCTATAAGTAGCGATTGCATATTTCCCATTGTGTACTTGTCAGTTTATCTACTTGCATTATATTGTATGTGCCTACAGTTTGATGGCAGCTACTGGCAGTTGCCAACCCTCCTGATTTATTTCATTGCACCCTCCCAGTTTCCTCCTGGGGCTGAAGTCCTCCTGTATTTCTCCACATTGTGTTTGCAGTGAACCTATCATTATGTTTTCATTCTTCCATCGTCACCAGAATGCAGGAAACTGAGACTTAAACCCCGCTTTGGTTTTGAAATCTGTTCCATCTTCAAGGTCTGGCACGTGACACTAACTACAGTCTATATATGAGGGATAAGAACGTCTAAAAAGGTGTTCTCTGGCTCAGCTAATTATTTTTCTTTTCTGTTAGGTGGCCTTCAAGGTGGTGAAGTACTCGCTCTCTGCAGATCTGAAGTACGCGCTCTTCGCTTACGATGTGAAACAGGTGAGTTTCAAATGAAAATGCAGCCGAACATCTTTACATCGTCGTTTGATTTGCAGTGCCAGCCGTCCTGCCAGGCTGTTATTTACATCGTGCTCCTGTGCAAAAACCCCGACGGGAGCCGTCAATCACTCATTTGCTTGCACAAACAAACCTGCATATACAGGCGCTGTCCGTGTGTATCTTCAGGTTTGTGATGCGCTTCCTTTTGTTCTTTGAAGAGCACTTTGCTGCTACTGTTTCTTAAAATTGGAATTGACTTGAAATGAAAAGATTGGCTTTGATGCTTTTGGATAATTCGGGTAATTCGCAGTCGGGAGGCTGAGCACACATCCACCGCATTCAGGGAAGCGTGAGTTCTCCACACACAGACAAACTAATTGCACCACCTGCACTGAACAGGTGTGGATTTATCTGTTTTGTCATCCTTTCATGCGTTTGTGGGTTTGTTGTGTTGCTGTGCTTTTGTACATTAACAGTCTTCTCCTCACAGTCGAGGCCTCTTCCATTGATTTTTAGATTTGTTTGCAAACAGATGCATCGAGGCTCAGGTTTAGTCTGTGTGTCCTACATTTTGGGGATTTATTGGCCACAAAACCTTGCATTATATAAATGTGTATGAGATGTAAGACATGTTTCCATTTGATGGGAAGGAGTGCACATTTGTAATTCAGTGGAAAATCATGTCGAGCTGCAACAAGCTGCAGGATGTACATCATAGCTGCTGTCGGACAAAGTGGATCTTATACTCCTTCATACTACTGAAGACGTCAGGATATCTCGACCTCTGCTGCATCAATCCTTTTTTCTGTTTTAATCCGTCTCTTGGGAGTACCCCGAGTGCAAGTCACTGAACACATGCAGAATTTACTTTAACTTAACTTGTGGCTTGACATTTCTGGTGAACATATGACTCTGCCACAAACGGAATCTTTTGTTTGCATTTCGTGATTATTTGAACTCTCGTTGCAGATCTACAGATATTCATACACGGCGTCTTACATCGTCTACAACATCTACACCAGGTAAACGAGGTTTTACCTGATGATGCTTTTGAATCTACTGTATTTAACACGTGTGCTGTTGAACAGGGAGGTGTGGGAGCTAAACCCGCCGGAGGTTCACAACGCGGTTCTCCAACATGCAGCTTGGGGAAGACGAGGACAGCAGCTGGTAAGTGTTCTTTTTTTATGTGATCAATTCTTTCTGTTGCTTCTGCATGTTTTTCTCTCCTCGCCGTCTTCTTTTTATTAAATGCGTGTTGCCTCGTCTCTCCAGAGGCACTCTCTCGTTCATATTGGATCTGTTTACGTCCGCAGAGCACCGTGTTTGTCTGTTTGCCTCCTGACGTGATTCCAGCTGTGACAGTTTTTACATCACGCTCAGGATGACTCTTATACACACGAGTGAGGAAATCTGCTGCAGACTTATTAGCCAATATGTGACACAGGTTCTTTTTTTATAATACTTTCACACGATCAGACATGAAAAAAGGAAGTTTCTGTAAAACGTGCATCCAATGTATTCCTAGATTTATTTATTTATTTGCAGCATAACTTTCTTTTACCAGATTAACCCTCTTTTAGTTGGTGAGCAGCAAGTAAAAAAAACACTTTTAATGACATATTTAGATTTACATGTGGAAATACTCGTCTTTGCATCTTGAAAAGCGCTATATAAATTAAATGTATTATTAATGCATTAATAAAAAATTACATTTATTAATGCATTAATAAAAAATTACATGCATTAATGCATTAATAATAAATTACATTTATTAATGCATTAATAATAAATTACATGCATTAATAATAAATGACATGTA
The DNA here is from genome assembly GCF_900634415.1 of Cottoperca gobio. Classification (NCBI taxonomy): domain Eukaryota; kingdom Metazoa; phylum Chordata; class Actinopteri; order Perciformes; family Bovichtidae; genus Cottoperca; species Cottoperca gobio. The sequence goes on along the minus strand of NC_041356.1, from coordinate 11,134,218 downwards.
TTAATGCATTAATAATAAATTGCATTTATTAATGCATTAATAATAAATTACATTTATTAATGCATTAATAATAAATTACATTTATTAATGCATTAATAATAAATTACATTTATTAATGCATTAATAATACATTACATGTATTAATGCATTAATAATAAATTACATTTATTAATGCATTAATAATAAATTACATGTATTAATGCATTAATAATAAATTACATGTATTAATGCATTAATAAAGTAAATCTGGGATGATTTATAATGAGGAAGTTTTTGCATTTATATTAATTTATTAAAATGGTTGTGTTGCTCCTTTAGACGCTGACCTTTTTTCGTGTCTCGTTCTTATTGCCTTTGCACAATCTGCTTTTTCATTTATTAGCATTAAGCTGGAGAACATGCTTCCTTCCAGCTGAGCTTAGAAACATGCAGACTCATTATTCTTTCCATGTTGCAGAAGAAAATGGATAATGAGCAACCAGTGTCGTCGACATTAATATTAAATCGAATTTATAATGATTCTTGCATAGTTGTGCTGGTATGTTGTGTGCTCGTGGATTTGTCTGCATGGTTCTTGTGTGATGTACGGTGTTGCATGTAATGTGTGCAGCTGGAAGTTCTGTGCACCTGAAAGTCAACCCTTCTGTGTTTTTTATGCATCGTCCTTGTTAAATAAAGACGAAAAAAGCCAAATTAATTCAGGCGGACTCGGGGTGTTGGTGAACCTGCAGGATGTGTCGGGCTGATCCTGTTTGTATTTGCAAATGCAAATATTAAAACACCGATGGAAGAGGGAGAACAAACACGCTTGTTTTGCCGCGTGAGGAGATAAAGCTTTAATATGAAAAAACAAATCTCATCAGAGAGGAAATCAAAAAGAAAAACAGACTCTGCAGAAAGTACCTGCCACAACGAATAAAACTTTAATATGGGATCATGCATGAATGTTTAATAAATACCTTCCTTCTGTCCTTTCGCTACAGATCTACATCTTTGAGAATAACATCTACTTCCAGTCCGACGTGAAGAGTAACTCTCTGAGGATCACCTCGTCTGGGAGCGAGGGAGTCATCTTCAACGGACTGGCCGACTGGCTGTACGAAGGTGTGTGTGTGTGTGTGTGTGTGTGTGTGTGTGTGTGTGTGTGTATGTGTGTGTGTGTGTGTGTGTGTGTGTCGGTATTTTGTCTGATATTTTTAGACATAGAAAATGTGGTTATATTCCTAATATAAATATTTGAGCTTCATGCTAAAACATATATTTCATACATATCACAATAAAAGCTTTCAACTGTCAAAACACTGGCAGGCTTTTATTTTGAAGTATCACAGGAAACTCAACGCATTGGTCACAAACGTTGGTGCGAACACTTGCATTTTATTCCACTATTATTTGACACTTTTTACGTTAAACACATATCTTTATACATTCATGTTGAATTGTTTGGATGTATAAGAACTTATAAATATTGTAAATAAAGTTTTATACTAATTTACCCTAAAATTGGTTCCACATTGAAGAATTACGCCATTAAATTGACCTTACATGTTGCACTATATTCTATAATATAACATTCTGCATACTTTTACTTTTGGTACTTTAAGTACATTTGGCCTCTACTACTTTTGCATTTACTACTTTTACTTCGATCTCCAGTTTGGAAGCTTTTGTGTGCTTTGGTGGTTGAAGATGTATTTTTTTTTGCATCCCCAGTTTAGTTGTTTGAAATGTTTTCTAAGATTTGTTGTTGCTTTAAAAGAAATGCAGCGGAGCAGACGAGACAAACTCTGCAGAGCGGCAATTAAAAATCAACAACAAGCCTCGACGAGCCATTAAGTCGCCGTGCAAACAGATTGAGTAATGTGGAGACGGTCTTTGCACAAACACAGATGGAAACATTACAGAATCATTTCAGTTTTCGATTTACTGCGAGCCGAGTGTTTTCTCTTCATGGTTTGCATTCAGTTTAGACTGTAACCCTCTGACAGTGAAGGAAAGAGGCTTTCTTGTTCCCCTTGTTTGATTTTTGAAAGGTTTTTTATCACATTTCCAACATGTAGCGACCAAAAAGAAGCATTTTCCTCCAGTTTGCTATCTCCAAACTGCTTCCAAGAAAAGGAAAATAAGCACTACAGGTGCAAAACAAACACATTCTTAATAAAATGTTGATTATTTGTCTTTTTCTCCTCAGAGGAGATTCTGCGTTCACACTTGGCTCACTGGTGGTCGCCTGACGGGGAGAAACTCGCTTTCCTCTCCATCAACGACAGCCTGGTGCCCAACATGGTTCTGCCCCAGTTCACCGGCAGCACCTACCCCAGAGGACTACAATACCCATATCCTATGGTAAGTCTGCTGCAGTGGATTGTGGGAAATAATGTGTTCAGTTAAAAAGAAATACTGATTTCGTTTTTTTCTTGTAAATTTCCAACTTTAATCTCTTTTTCAATTAGGATCTTTGTTCTTTATTTATGTGTCCATTGTTTCTAAATAATTTATCTCCTTTGGAAACTATAAGTTTATATAAGAATAAAGATAAAAAGGAGTTTTTAATTGGTTTACTTACAATTTATTTGGCGGTTAAATTGAGTTTATTATCTGTAAACCAAATTTGTGTTTTTCCCAGAATTGTTTTTAAAGCAAATTTAGGACTAAATTCAAAAATGTAATTTAAAAAACATCCACTGCCACTTTAGAGCTGGTGCATTTATATCATATAAACATATATTAATATTCAGAGTACAAACTCTCAGAGTTGTATCGATCTCCACTCGCTCAATAAAAACGTTGTCTTGACGCCTGCAGGCCGGGCAGAAAAACCCTGAAGTCAAGCTGTCGGTGGTCAACTTGTTCGGAGCGACACACACTCAAGAACTGCAGCCTCCTGATCCACTCAGGCTCAGGTGACACACACACACACACACGCACACTCACACACACACACACAGAGTCTGACTGTCCTCTCTGCGTCTCCTCTGCAGGGATTTCTACGTCACCATGGTGAAGTGGATCAGTAATACTCACCTGGCAGTGCGCTGGATCAACCGGCCCCAGAATGCATCACTGCTGACGGTGTGTGACGCCAACACCGGAGTCTGTCTGCAGGTGGGTGTGGTTTATTGGAGGACGAGGCGTTACTGAAGTGTAATTCTGACGTACAGCGCTGTTGTGTGTGTGTGTAGAAGATGCAGGTTTAACTCAGACTCTCTGAAAAACAAGACAAACTGAATCACAAGATTCAGGAGGAAGATGCTGCACAGCCCTCGTTGAGAATGTCCCCCGCCTCACAAGATCCCGTGTTTGTTATATAATCATATTTCAAGCTGGGTTTCATTTTCTTCTGTTTAATTCAGAGACACAAGGACTCTTCAGAGACATGGCTCTCAGTACAGGTACAGCTCAACACTTCTCTTAACACGATCTCTCAGCAATAAGGCGCTGACTTTATATCCTCACTGCAATATCTACGGTCCATTATTAGAGGAGGAGACCATTCATGCATGAAGTGTGTCACCTCTGTTTGTCCCCGCAGGGACAGGAGCCGCTGTTCTCCAGGGACAGGAGCAGGTTCTTTCTCACTCTGCCCGTGAAACAAGGAGGTCAGGGAGATTTCTGCCACATCGCAATGTTCACTAAAAAGGTGACTTCAGGATTTATTGTCTCCGCGCAGAACATCTCTTTAAGTCCCATTTTTTCATCTTATAATCGAGCACATTTATCTCGAATGCTTTAAACCCAATCTGATTTCAGTTACGAAGTGACAAGGACGAAGTTCGACACTTGACGTCAGGAGACTGGGAGGTGACGCAGATCCTAGCTTACGATGAAAACGATCAGATCGTGTAAGTCTTGGTAAACATTTGCAACGACACATTCTGTAATCTGCAGCCTGAACACAATATGTACAGTTCCCTGCATGCATTATGTAATAACCAACATTATAAAACAATCACTCAAAGGGAATTTTAAGATTAGATTTTCCAGTGTCACCGCATTGCTCCTTAACTTTAACGTGCAGAGACCAACCAAAATCTATTTTGGTTGGTCTCTGCATAATTCATATTATTTTTTGCATGTTGAGTTCAAGCTGTAAGGCAAACCTGCAGAAGCAACATGCAGCCGATGAGTGAAAAGGCAGGTGTTGTTACGTAATGAAAAGAAAAGATATTGCATATATATTATTACATAATGTGTTACAACTTTCTCTGCCTACATTTGAACAGTTTCAGTTTGAATTACTCAGAAATCTCTCTGAACTAGTGTCTTTATTGTCCAGCTGTCAAAAAGATTGACACGGTACACACACAGTTCTTAATCTGCATTTGCAGCATTAAAATAGCTGTCCAATTACCTCTGAAAATTACCTCTCAGGAAGTATAAATATATAATGTGTCTTGTTATAATAATGTGCCTTCATTTACAAGAAGCCTCATAAAACCAATTTTTCCACTTAAATGTTTTGAGTCATTGTGCAGCATCTGACATGTGTTGTCCAACATGCTTTGTGAGCTTTTATATATATATATATATATATATATTGTTTTTATATATATTTTTTTATATATATATTTTATATATATATATATATATATATATATATATATATATATATATATATACATATATTGTTTTTATATATATATATATTTTATATATATATATATATACTTTTTTACATATATATATATATATATATATTATTTTATTTATATATTAATATATTTTATATATATATATATATATATATATATATATATATATATATATATATTATTTATATATATATATATATTATATATATTTTTTATATATATATATTTTATTTATATATTAATATATTTTATATATATATATTAATATAATGTATCTCTGACCTCCACGCAGATACTATCTGAGCACAGAGGACTCTGCACAACAAAGACATCTCTACAGGTAATATACACTTCAAATAAATCACATTGAGTATTTTTTTAAAGCCTTTTTGTTTCCTCTATTTCAATTCACATCTCTCTCCTCCGACAGCGTGTCCACCCTCGGCCTGTTTCCTCGCCGCTGCCTCACCTGTGGACTGAAGGAGGAGTGTTCCTTCTTCGACGCTGACGTCAGCCCCGACGCACAGCACGCCATCCTGCACTGCAAAGGTCAGACACGGTCAAAGAAATGAATGAAAAATGCTGTTTCCTACGTTTGAATCAATGGAGCAGATAAAATAGTTCTCTCCAGAACAAGGAAACATGAAAATTAATCCCCCAAATAGTGAGAAATGTTGCGTTATATATAGAATGCATCAACACGGCCCAAAGCTCGCCTGAGACGACTAAATGTTTGACTCCCTCTGCAGGTCCTGGAGTTCCAGCTGTGCTGCTTCTAAGTTTCTATGACGTCGACTGTGAGTCGTCTTTATTCTCCTTAATATGACATTTATAAAAGTTACAAGAAATGCAAAGACAACCTGTGAAAAGATATTTTATGAAGTGCTGATTTATATCGGAGTAATACTCGGCGAGGAGATGATGCAGCGAGAACCTCATATATATTGGAGAGCTTTATTTTTAGTGGTACATGTAGTAAAGAATACATATTTATAGAAAAACCTGCCTTCGATGTGGATTAGTGGTTATAAAATAAAAATGGAGCTGTGCCCTTTCGTTGCTGCAGCCTCCGGATGAAGTGCTGAATATTTCATGTGAACTTTTGTCTTTTTATTCTTTGTGCCAAGAGTAAACATGCACGGGCTTGTTGGATATTTAAAAGCGCACTTATTCTTCGCGTGCTCGTGTATTTTAGGGTGCAACAAAAGTTTTATTTTTTATACTTCTCAGCGTATTTCATCTTGGAGAACAACCTCCCTCTGCGGTCGGCGCTGGAGACTAAAAAGAGGGTTCAGACGGAGATCCAGATGATCAGGAACGATAACTTTGGTACGAATAATCTGCACTAACGAAGGACGTGAATGTGTTCGTCCTCTGGTTCACCTCCTAATGTTTGTCTCGTCCGACAGAGCTCCCTCTGAAGCTCATCTATCCTCCCGACTTCTCCGAGTCCTACATCTACGGCCTTCTCCTCGTCGTGTAAGCCCATTCCACTTTATTACATTTGCATTTTTCTGCCGTTCACTGTCGCACCGGGAGCTTCAAAGGACGGCTGAAAGTGAAGCGCTTCCCTGCTCTGTCCCTGCAGGCTGCGAGATTTATATGTTAAATACATTTTTACAAATCAACAGCAGTTAGAATCAGATACTAAAAGCATGTTGGACGAGAAAATGTCAATCTTTTAGTACCAATACAGCAATAAAGTACAGAAGTGGACAATATTAATTAATACTGATGCATAAATGTTAAAGCTAGCCCCTTCTTTCTTTAGTTGTGATGTATGAAAGTCGAAACTGGCGTATTTGTAAGTGTCTATTAATATATCGTGGATAAAATAAAGTCTGTTTCTGCGCTTGTCCTACAGGAGCAGTTCTCCGGGCGCTCAGGCGGCTACAGAGGAATTCCGGCTGGACTGGGACTCGGTGCTGGCGGGATCGGAGCAGGTCATCGTCGCACGGCTCGACGGCAGAGGGTCGGGGTTCAGAGGTCAAAGGTACCGAACACTCGCATAAATATTCATGGCGGTTTTAGTCGTGTCTGTTTCTGACCCTCCCGTCGCTTCACAGGGTGTTGCAGCAGGTGCATCAGCGGCTCGGCACCGTGGACGCCGACGACCAGACGGCAGCTCTGGAGTACGTAATTCACTTTGTCCTTTCATCTCATGCACATGTGGTGCTTTCTTTTCTGCTAGAGTGACTGTCTCACCTTTAGATTTGAACAACAAAGTCTTTTAAAATAGAAACTCTGGAGTTGAAGTGAGTGTTGGAAATACATTTATTCTGCAGAACGAGGAAGAACGAGGTGTTTACGGCGGAGGGGGCCTCACGGCGAACATAAAAGATCATTGTCCCGTCTCCACTGGGTTGATTCATTCAACACACGCGTACAATGTGCAGCTTCTTACATATAAACTCAGTTGTTGGTGCTTTTCTTCTCCCAGCTCTCGCATGTGGCTGTGACCTTTGACCTCCTTGCTGTTGCACTTTTGACAGTCTGTGAATTGAAACGAATGTCTGAGTCTTGCTATTGTGTTAAAACGTTTCTTCTGTGCGTCTCAGATACCTGACGAAGCTGCCGTTCATCGATCACACTCGAGTGGGAGTCTTTGGAGAGGTTCGTCTGAGAGACTGTGAATCAATTAAACCTTTAACCCTGAAGGATGAATCTGCTGCGGCGTATTATTAAATCCATTACAGGTCAAAGAAAGAGAGCGGGGGTAATATCCATAAAGGAAAACTCAAGTTTGTGAGGTTTAATCTCTTTATTCTAACAGAAAACAGAGATTAAAGTCTTAAATTAGGAGAAGAAACAACATTTGTTTTGGATATTCTGAGATTAAAGTCTCCATGTTCTCGCAGATACATGATTTATTATAGAATATTCAATATGTTCCCTTAAATGTATGATTTTCTTCTCCTGCTACCACTGCTGAGATCGTATAAATCTGAATCAGCTGTGGGTTAAAACACTCAATGACTCCTCTTTATTAATGTATATGTGGGATAATTTATGAGGCCATGAATTCACCTGCAATAACTACAGATAATAAAACATGTAGACATCGATGAAACGTACATTATCCATGTCCCCGCGTACATAAATCATATTTATCCTGATGCACAGCTCTTTATATGTTCAGGCATGAAAATAAAAGGTTGTTGTTCCTCCGACAGGACTACGGCGGCTTCCTCGCTCTGACCATGTTGAAGTCGACGGACAGTCTGATCAGATGTGCTGCAGCTCAGGCTCCCGTCACCGACTGGTCCCTGTACGGTGAGCTCATTTAAATCATCTCCTCTTCTTGAACTCGCTCTGCAGGGACATATTTATGTCTGCAGCGTCTCCATCCTACACGGTGTCCTGTCTGGGAAATGTGACTTTAATTATTCTCGGGTTCTGCTTTCGGGAATTCAGGTTTATTGAGTTTCTAGGATGAAAAGTTCATTTCTGGGAGAGTTGGTGGAGTATTACAGCGACTGTAGTTTAATAGACTGACGTGTGTCAATCCTCAGTTCTCTCTCCTGTAACAGTTCAAATCTCAATGTTTCTTTAAGCTCCACATCTTTATTAAAACGTCCTGTAACCTTTCTTTTCCAGCTTCTGCGTTTTCAGAGAGATACCTCGGCTCGCCATCGACGGAGGACAACAGATACCAAGTGAGCGTCTGCTGCTGGGCTGGATTTGATTTGATTTTACGTCCCAAATCGCATCTTTTTCCAGACGCCAGATGCATAAAATAGAAACGTTGCTAAGGCAGCAATAAACTCGCTAATCTGACACCAAAAATGTTATTTTCTGAATAAATGACGTAATCTCAGAGCTGCTCGGTTGCTCCCAGAACGCATTATGAATACATGTAAACAGAAATACAATTAAATTACATTTGAAAACTTGGATTGCAGAAGCAGTTCTGACCTCTTAATGAAGTTTACTGGCAAATTAAATCTTATCAAATCCCAGTTTAGTGTCTAAACTGACGATAATAGTTGACTTATGTTCGTTCATTTAGCTTTTTGACTCATTTGTGCTCTCACTGCCACCGACTCGCAATGTAAAAAATAACAAGCGAATCCTTATTTTGTGTCGCAGAAGTTGGATTTATCTTTTTCCTTTCCTGTAAATCATCTTGCGCTCCCTCCAGGAGGCGACCCGACCCTTTGAAAACATGTTTGGTTGATGCAACATGATTATTATAAAACCAATTTGACTTCCTGACTTTAATGGAGACTCAAGTGAAAAGGCTGCAGTTATAATAGCTGCTACAGTTAATGTGCTGCACTCCAAATATCATTTAAAATTCCTTCAAAAAAAACCTGTTTCTTTTCACAAACTGGTTTTTTATGGCGAAGGTCACGCAGCTTTGGTTCACTTCACAAACAAGACTCCAAAATATAGAATGAAATGTGGCCACAAGCATTTCAGGCGATGCTCCAGAGATCTCGCACACAAACATGAGACGCTGCCAGAGGTGTCGGCTAAAAAGAAATTACACAATTGTCCTCTACGTGAAGGTTGCAGTCAAAGTGCGTTTCTCCTCCTAAGTGGGTTGCCTTCAATTGGGCCGGCTATTTTTGTGACTCGCAGCAGGAAGGGGGGGGGGGGGTTCTGCTTTTTAATGACATCCAGAGAAGAAGAAATGTGGCGCGATATGATCAGACAATAATCAGCAGGACATCGTCGCTCATCCTGAAAGAGAAGCACACGGGTTATTAAATGTCCGGTTTTTGATGTGTGGCTGACGAGCTGGAAAATCTTCCTCGTTTGAATCTCAGCTGGGGAGAGAAACGCCAGAGATCGAGAGGTTGAGATAGTCTTTAATACAACGGCACCATCCAAACTCCCCTGAGCAATGCATCTAAATGCAGTCTGAGAGGAAAATGCTCTCTGGTTTCTCCGCTGTGAGCAGGAAATGTACGTTTGTAGTCGGGCTGCTCCACACGAGAACGGCCAAGAACATCCTGCATGAGCTTTCCAAGGCCCAGGTTCTGATGCTAGTTTCTGTGCTTAACTACAATGTTGAGGTACTGGAGTATTTGTACTTTATACTTCTACTCCTCCTACAGCTGTAGTTACTTTTCTAAAGAAAAGTGTAGGAAGATATTTTTAAGAAACATGTACAATAAGCGTACAGCTAGTTGCAGGTTAGCTTAGCTTAGCATAATGACTGGAAGGTGAAGGGAAACAGCTAGCCTGACTCAGCAAGAAAGAGAATATTCCCTGTAAGACTTTACACACATCAATGTGATGAGGTTATAAAATGCATTGATGAATAATTTGTCTTCCAGGCATCCAAAGTCCTGACCAACATGAAAGGTCTGCAGGGAGCAACTCTGTTCCTGGCTCACGGCACTGCGGACGGTGCGCACATCTCCCTCCATATTCTCCTCACGTTGCCAAATATAAACGTGGTTTTCACATTAACATGTTGTGTGTTATTAAAGCGAGGCTGTGTGTGTGTTCGAAGCCTCTCCAGCATGCAGAGCATTACAACTCCAGCAGTGTAAATGAATCCTGTGTTGTTTTTCTCCACAGCAAATGTTCACTTTCAGCACTCGGCAGAGCTCATCAAACACTTAATAAAGATCGGAGCCAACTATACTATGCAGGTAAATACTTTATAAATATTAAAACAGACTTCATCTGGGACCAACATAATTAAAGGCTGTAACACTGTTTCAGACTCATGAATGTAAAAGTTGAATAGAGCTGCAATGATTAATAATATTCTGCTTTATAATCGATTAATCGTTTTTCATGCAGAGATCTCAGAAAATACTCTTTTCAGCCTCGAATGTGGAGTTTTCCTGCTTTTATATCATAATAAAGTGAATATCTTTTGGGTTTTTCTGACATTTTATAGACCAAAAGAGGAAAGAAATGGCAGTTTAATCAACGCTATAATCACTGTTCCAAACTGCATAGGGAAAACTGTACTTTTAAGATCTGCACTTTCTGAGTTTTGGATGACCTTACGTGTTCTTGTATCTTCGTGACTCATTAATCTTTCATGTTTTCTTGTCTTCTTCGGGACAGATCTACCCGGACGAGGGACACTTCCTGTCGAGACGCAGCCGGATTCAGCTGACTCACTCCCTAATTGGTTATTTTAGAGGATGTCTGCTCGACACATCATCTTTACTTGACCAACATCAGGAGGACGAGTGAGCGTGGATATTATTACTGGACCGTGTGTGTGTGTGTGTGTGTGTGTGTGTGTGTGTGTGTGTGTGTGTGTGTGTGTTTTATACCTGTAGCACAACGTTTGATGGGCAAAACAAGCTTCTTCTTAAATCAGATATAGTTTCTGTTGCTCATCACCGCAGTAGAATAAAGCTCCTAGCTGTTTAGCTTCAGTACGTCGGAGAAATTCAATTTTTATTTGACAGCAGGATTTAGAAATTCTCCAAAATGTGGGGGAGGTTTGGAGGACGAGGTGATAAAGAGAGTCTTTCTTTTTCATGCCAACCCACTTGTTTGAACCTTGATAGGCTTCTTTCAGCACAGTCTGCACAAATTCTGAAACAGAAGTTGTTTTTTTGGTGCTTTTTTCACGTCTTCTTGCAAAGTACAAGTGAGAGAAGTGCAACTTTTAGCCAGTTACGTAACTCTGGTATTAATGTACAGTATTAAATGTTCACGCAGAAACAAAACCCTCAGTTTTTTAAATGCAATTTAAAAAAAAACAATTAATAAAAATATGTTATTGACAAATACAATAAAACAGTTTATTCAATTAATTAAATAACAGCCACATAAAATGTGAAGTAACAAACTTTCCAAACTTCAACAGCTGTTGTGTTTTTATGAATGAACCAGCTGCTTAGAGTAGAAGTAAGTGTAAACGTTTGCAGAGCAGGAAGTTCTTCACTGTGCAGACACGCAAAGTATTTCTCACAATCTTGTGAGCTTTACGTCCTTTCGTTAACGTTTAGTTTTTTTCTTATTACATAAGTTGATTTTCGAAGCTCATTATATTGATTATGTATCGAGCTTTTGTTCTAATGCACATTGCAACATCAGTGAGACATGACGCAGATTTCTGCCATCTTTGATCCTCCAAAGCTTCCAGCTGGAGACGTTAGTACATTTGTTTAACAGCCTGATGTCAACATTTAACTGGAAGTTAACGAAACACGAAAACATCTGTAGACGGCTTTCAGATGTATTTATTTATCACATCACGTCTGCTCGTCAGCGTTACCTGAGATGTATTTATTTAATTTACCAACTGCAGTAGCTTAATGAGACTTTTTTTAGATGACTATAAACTGTACAACCTTTTCACAAGGTGTTTGAATATCTGCTGTAATTTACTCATCTTTTGTGTAATTTTGTGTTTTAATAGTTGCAAGGTACGATTTGCAGTTTAATTTTCTATGGTTTTATATTTTCTACTGTTCACCAAAATGGTTTTAAACTACTTTTTAAAATCCTCGTCTGACGAAATGCTTTTTGTTTTGTAAACTTGATCTGAAACTCGCGTCTTAATTTATGAATTAAAATCTCTCTGGATGAATTATTTCAGGGGCAATTGCTCCTCACTTGTGCATTTCCAGCTGCTTATCCATTAAGTACTGCAATAAATGTGTTACGGCAACACGACGCCATAACAAGAGCGTTCCTCGCTGTGTGCAGACAATTACTGTCGGCCATTAATCACAGTGATGAATGTCCTCGACGCTGTTGTAGATTTTAGAGGAGCCATCATGTGCTCGGTGTCTGGAGTTTAATTTTCAAACTGCTATATTTAACGCTTTACCACTGAGCGAGTTAAAGAAACAGTACGTGAAGTCGTGGTTATTGTTTCTGTCGGGGTTTGTACTGTGAATTTAACTTTTCTTTTGAATAAAGAAAAGCTTCATGTATTTTTTGCCTGTTTTTAATATTAAAGAACAAGTAATGAGCCATGTGAGTCTTATTTTTATAGAAGGTGGAGAAAGTTAAGTATATTTAATATGTGTTATATACTTGCAGTAAAGTACAAAAGTATTTCTTGTTTTTAAATTAAAAATTAAATTATATATTTTAGACAATAGATGCAAAAGTTGACCCCCAAATTTTATATATATATATATATATATATATATATATATATATATATATATAATGTGTTGTGTATACTGTAGATTAGTACTAATGCATCAGCTTATCTTGATTATTATGATTTATTTTATACCAACTGCAGAAAAACACTTTCCGGTTTTATGTCTTTGTAGTCGTTTTGTGTCTCTTTGTAGTCGTTTTGTGTCTTTGTAGTTGTTTTGTGTCTCTTTGTAGTCGTTTTGTGTCTCTTTGTAGTCATTTTGTGTATTTGTAGTCATGTTGTGTCTCTTTGTAGTTATGTTGTGTCTCTTTGTAGTCGTTTTGTGTCTCTGTAGTCACGTTGTGTCTCTTTGTGTTTAATTTGTGTCTCTTTGTGGTCATTTTGTCTCTTTGTAGTCATTTTGTGTCTCTTTGTAGTCATTTTGTGTCTCTTTGTAGTCATTTTGTGTCTCTTTGTGGTCATTTTGTGTCTCTTTGTGGTTGTTTTGTGTCATTTTGAGTGACATTTTGTAGGTGAAGGCCCCTGAAACTCGTTCAGTAATCCATTCATGCTCCACTTTGTGCTCTAACCTTCTGGTATTGTTTTAACTGAGGCTTAATGTTCATGTTGGTTTTTTCCCCCCCAAATCCACCTGTAAATCCCTCTGACCCTGCTCTGGTTGTACATGTGTAATCAGCGCCTTTTAATTTCGTTTTGTCGTGCTGAGTAGCTGCGTGTTTGTTATATTAGTCTGAAAATATCATGTTATGTTCAAACCCATACTGAGAAGAAAGCGTAATGAAACAGGAGACTTGTATCTTTCTCTTTCCTTCATGACCTTTTTAAATCCCCTGTCCACGCTGCCTAGACTCTGCAGATTGAGCCTTAATTACAAGAAAGCAATTACAGAGCCGATATGAAGGCCTCATCCGCTGAGGAAGGGAAGGAAAAGGTCCAGCAGCAAACTTCAGAAACTAAGTTGAGACCTGAACCGAGAAATAAGTCCGTCTCTGGTGGATCTGCACAGAACATCTTTAAAGAAAGGCGATTACATTTTATACTGTAACTTAACTTTTTAAATGAGCTTTAGCTGAGAGCACAGGAATGAGTCGGCACAACACAAATAGATTTGAACTGGAAGTATGCAGGAGAACAGCCTCAGACTTACACAAATCAAACATTTTATCATCCATGTAGTTGTGCACATACTTTTATCCACACAGTGTGTGTGTGTGTGTGTGTGTTTCTGAATATTGTGCAGGAAGTCGACTTCAGTTCTTGTCTTGCTGAGATCTTCCCTAAAGTGACAGCACACTGCCATCTTGTGGTGAAACACCCACAGCTCACCCCAAACTATTAAAGCGACAAGTAAAAGTCCTGCAGTCAAAGCCTGACGTGAGTAAAAGTATTGATTGTGCAGTAAAATGTTCTCTGTCGGTGTTTAATATGATACATGATGTTTCTGCTGCACGAATGTGTGTGTTGCATGTTCCTGTTTAACTCCTTTATATCCTGTTGGTCGACACGATGCATCATGTTCTGTAAGAGCATCGTGTTTGTAGCTTCGTCTCCGTCCTGTGACAACCACCTAAAAACTGTTGTGACGATGCATTTCACAAGCTTCTAGAGAACTTGATTCAACTGCTTTATTAATTGTAGGAGCTTTTTTTCAGCTCCTGAATGTGAGCTTTGAAGACATGCAAGAAAGGGAAGTTGGCCACGTGTATATATAATTATAATTATAGTTTGAATGTGAGCATCGAGGCTTTCTCTGCTCGATTTTGGGTCAAACACCCGTTTACGACATTATAGCATCTGCAAAATTCACCAAATATAGCCATAGATGAGGAACAGAAGGCCTGGCAAGCAAGAAAACTATTTTATGAGTTAAAGGTTGAACTTTCTGGAAAAGCTTTTTGAAGAATTTGTAGATTAATTGACAGTAATTCATCTTAATTTTGTCAAGGTTTGATCATTTATTAAACTGGTTTCAGACCCAGTTATGAGGAATTGCTAGTTTCCTATCTTTATATGTTCAACACAAATCAACACAGCAATAATAAATCAGTTTCTGTTTCCAAACACATTCCTGAAAGAAAATGTAAAGTTATTTATGAAGTGTAATGCACCGCAAGTCGAGAGAAGTTGGTGTAAACATCTTTATTTAGAAAAGGAAGTAAAGGCACATTCTCTCTCATTGGAGTCATTTTGCAAAATACCAAACTCAACGGGATCGAGCTGCTCGGCAGCAGCGTTAGTGTTTATTAGAGGTCGACACAGCGGTCGTTAAACTGCACATGAACACTGAGACTGCTGCTGGAGGACAATCATTACCCTTTCCATAAAACACTTTATTCAAAATACTTCTGTTTTTAATACTCCTCCCCTTCTTCGTCTTCTTCAAACGAGTCGAGGCCGACCTCTTCGTAGTCCTTCTCCAGGGCGGCCATGTCCTCTCTGGCCTCTGAGAACTCCCCCTCCTCCATCCCCTCTCCGACGTACCAATGCACGAATGCCCTCTTGGCGTACATCAGGTCGAACTTGTGGTCGAGCCGCGCCCAGGCCTCTGCGATGGCGGTGGTGTTGCTCAGCATGCACACGGCCCTCTGCACCTTGGCCAGGTCTCCTCCGGGCACCACGGTGGGCGGCTGGTAGTTGATGCCCACCTTGAAGCCTGTGGGACACCAGTCCACAAACTGGATGCTGCGCTTCGTTTTGATGTTGGTGATGGCGACGTTGACGTCTTTGGGCACCACGTTTCCGCGGTACAGCATGCAGCAGGCCATGTATTTACCGTGGCGAGGGTCGCATTTCACCATCTGATTGGCCGGCTCGAAGCAGGAGTTGGTGATCTCGGCCACAGTGAGCTGCTCGTGGTACGCCTTCTCTGCGGAGATAACAGGGGCGTAGGTAGCGAGGGGGAAGTGGATACGAGGGTAGGGCACCAGGTTGGTCTGGAACTCCGTCAGGTCCACGTTCAAGGCGCCGTCAAAGCGCAGGGAGGCGGTGATGGAGGAGACGATCTGGCTGATGAGGCGATTCAGGTTAGTGTAAGACGGACGGGCGATGTCCAAATTCCTGCGGCAGATGTCGTAGATGGCCTCGTTGTCCACCATGAAGGCGCAGTCGGTGTGCTCCAGGGTGGTGTGGGTGGTCAGGATGGAGTTGTAGGGCTCCACCACGGCGGTGGACACCTGAGGAGCCGGGTAGATGGCGAACTCCAGCTTGGACTTCTTGCCGAAGTCGACCGAGAGGCGCTCCATCAGCAGGGAGGTGAAGCCGGAGCCGGTGCCCCCTCCGAAGGAGTGGAAGACCAGGAACCCTTGCAGCCCGGTGCACTGGTCAGACTGACGAGAACACGCAGAAATAATCAAATATTGCTTTCTGTGCAAAGAGATGAAGACACAAAGAATGCCACAAAATGTATTTATGTGCAATTGATATATATTCAAGCCTTATGTTAGTTTAACTCGGTGGCTGACCGGGGGCTCTGCAGGACTGATGACTTCTGCTGTAGACTGAATGTTTCCTTTTAGCCCCCCGCTTACCAGTTTGCGGATCCTGTCGAGCACAGAGTCAATGTGCTCCTTCCCGACGGTGTAGTGACCTCGGGCGTAGTTGTTCGCGGCATCCTCCTTCCCTGTGATCATCTGCTCGGGGTGGAAGAGCCCGCGGTATATCCCCGTACGAATCTCATCTGGGTGGGGGGGGGAACATAAATGTGGTAGTATTGTATGAGAATGTGCAAAGGCTCACAGCACAGAGTACGAGGAAGAGTTTCTGAGTGCAGATATAAGATAACAAACGGCAGAAATGATTCATTAGTTAGTTAATAAAGGTAATGATCAGCTAGTTTAATCGTTATAGTTTTATTCCCTTTGGCGTCTGACGTTTTTAAAATATTTCCATAACTGCAGCAACAACTTCTGGAAGATGTCGTGAACACGAGGTCGCAGGTTTGAGGTGTCCTCACCGATCACAGTGGGCTCCAGGTCCACAAAGATGGCTCTGGGGACGTACTTCCCGGTGCCGGTCTCGCTGAAGAAGGTGGTGAAGGAGTCGTCGTGGGATCCGGTTTTTTTCTTTTCGGGCATGCACCCGTCCGGCATGATGCCGTGCTCCAGGCAGTACAGCTCCCAGCAGGTGTTGCCCATCTGGACACCAGCCTGGCCAACGTGGATAGAGATACACTCGCGCTGTGGAGGAAAAAATAACATATTTGATATATTGTTTTTATTTTTAGATTATTATTATTTATTTAAAATATATATATTATTATTTATTTAAAATATATATATTATTATTATAATAATTAATCTATTATTTATTATTATTATATTGATTCCAATCAGATTTAATAATAATAATAATACATTTTATTTAAAAAGGTACTCAAAGGCTTCATTTAGTCATATTTTATTTATGTTATCACTGAACTCGTGCAAACTAAACCCTATTGCAGTGACTTCATGTACTTTTAATGTACATTTAAGTACTATTTTGCAGTACTTGTACTTTTTACTTCTACTCCACTTCAACTTAAGTTACTTTGCAGATTTAGATCATTAATAATAATACAAAAGATACCCAGCAGTGTGTAAAGCAAATACAATTAACCTCTTAAATGCAGTAACAGTATTTTACTTCAGTAAAAGATCTGAAGACTTCCTCCAGCAGTGTTTAAGTCAAACCCTTCTGCAGGATAGTTCAACGTCTCTGCTTTTAAACCCGTCAGCTTGACCTGCTGAAAATAACTTGAGCGATGACTTTTCCAACATCATTTGCACCACAGCCTGATTTCTGTGTATTGGAACTCGCAGGTCAGCAGCTGCAAACTTTGCAGTAAACTGCTACATCTTCTCACATCCTCGCGAGTAGGATGCAACGCGTCAAACGAGGAGTCACGGATCTAAACGAGTAAGCGGCGGTGATTAACATATTCTTGTCATGAGTGTCTGCAGGGACTAAAGTGCTCCCACGCCCTGCTGGAGTATTTCTAGTGTCTTGTTAAGGGTGGAGGCCGTTCATGCTTGCTGAAGACTGAAGTTTGATCTCATCATTTGGGAACTTTGTCTTAAAAAAGGAGTTTAAGATGCAACATGGTCTGTCCTGTGTGGTCAACACGAGGACGTGGAAATGCTTTGAGGATGAAATTAAGTTATGCCACGCCTCCAAAACATGTTTATGTTTCTGCAGTCTGCAGTCTAACACAATGAGTTCAAACCCTGTAATATGTATGCATCATAATACATGATTACACGTCAGCTGCTGACCTGCCAACTCATTTACAGAGGAACCACGTGGGATTGTAAAACACTCGCGTTGTTGTGACATTCCTGCCCTCGATACGTCCGGTCAGGCAGCACGTCAGGTTTTTCCTGCGCGACTTCTTTAGCAAAACAAACACTGATAGAAATCATGCATATGAATGTTAATTGTATCTAAAGTCATTTAAAGATATTAATGCATCAACAATTAGAGTAGACAAGCAGCAGAAGTGACATCTTTAAGTCTAAATAGTGAAGAGAAAGTGTTTTTATTGTGTGCTTTTGTTTTGAATGTTCACCCCTTCACCTCCCCCTCCCCCTAAAACAGCTTGTCATGGAGGGGGGGGGGGGGGGGTCACATGGGAGATGCCAAGTATGGCAGCCAGCTCAGCAGCCAGCTATTTTGAGTGAAGCGTCTCACAGACTAACATGTCGCTGCAGCTTATATTATTATTTTATTAGCTGCACGTTGCTTCTGAAATATGAGCAGCTCTATGGAGCATTTATATATATTATATATATATATATATATATATATATATATACATTTATATAGCTGTTATGAAGCTTTGAATCTGTATCTTCTCGCCGAGAGCATCAACAGGATGTGAGAAAAGTGGGAGTGGTGGTGTTGCGACACTTTGGTTCAAGCTTGGCCTCTGAGAGTTGCACTTCCTCGCAATGGCGGCAAAGTGAGTGACTTCCTGCATCTTCTCCTGAAACTACGTCACAGCTGACGGGCTGGAACATGGGAGAGCACAGTGGACCTTTGTGTTGCACGTCTGTTGTCCATCAAGATACAGAACATTTGTCATTTCCTATTGAAAATGAGCTGGAGGGGTGAATGTCTTATTGCTATAACAGGACACGATGTATTTATCCTCCATCTACACTTCTAAAGGTGGAGCAGTACCTCCAAAGGCAGCGTGACGCTCGTTCATGTCGTGTCACTAATGTTCCAACAGGAAGTGTCAGCAGACCAAAAGCCATTTGAGGAAACAGACTTTTCTTAAATTCACTCCTGACTTTTACGACGGCCTGAACACATTACGACACTCTTTGTTTGCTCGTAGGGAACAAAGTGAAAAGAGGAAGGTCAGCGTCCTGAACTCTTTAGCTTTGGTACAAATGTTGATCCATGCATTCTTTTGTATCTGATGGGAGTAAATCTTTAAAGTTAATGCATTGAAAAGACCCAGCTTCAGGTCAAACACTGCAGGAATGCAGCAGCTTATCAGCCCGATGGCAGCAGAAATAGAAATGTAAAATACACAAGCGGCCTCTGGAAGCCACATCAGCATTCCCAAAACCAGCCGGGCAAAAAAGCACGCCCTCCTGACAGACAGACATATGGAAACTGTTAACCTTTACAGGAGCTGGAGCCACATGCCTGCTAACATGTTTCCACTGCTTCACTTTATGATGTTTTACCATTTACATAAGTAAGTATGGGCCTCAGCAATGCTGGAAAGTTCTTTTAGAAGCAGCAACGTAGAAACAACAGACAGAAAAACAGGCTGGTGACAGATTTTGGAGGGAAAGTATGCAGATGCAACTGGAAAAACTCTGATTAAGAAAGTTCTCACTTCAGATTCTCACATACAGTTCTGCAAATGTTGCTTTTCTTTTGGATGTTAGTTATTAATACTAGTAATATGGCCTTACTACTCACCATTGTGCAGTTTGGATTGTCCTTTAAGGAGGAGAAGTTGAAACTTGCAGGATCTCACAGGGCACCTATAATGAGATCTCTGTGAGTGTAGTAAGGGGAGTGTGTGACACACACACTTTTATAACTACACAGGGGGGAGGAGGAGGATGAGGAGGAGCCATTGACAGCTGCAGCTTTGTCCTTTTCAAATATGTTTTCCCTCAGAGCTTCCTGTTTGGCTTTTTCAGAGTAAAACTCCAGAGGAACTCACACGATCTAAAGTTATTGGTTGATCATCTCCTTGGTTTTTTCTGCGTTCAGGGAGAGATTATTGTCCTGACACCGGGTCACCAGGTCTGCCCCCTCTCTTCTGTACGCTGCATCACAAAGGATTGTGCTAGTGACATGTTACAAATGTCAGCAAGCACGTCAGCCAGCTCTGATGTGCAGACACGGAGGGCACGCCCGGCTGCCTCCCGTGGGTGTATTCTCCTCAGAACCGTACGCACCTCTGCTGATGTCACAGTGAGTGGCGAGTCCTGTGTGCGCTCCGAAGGATATGATGCATTATTACACATGAAACGACCCAACAGCAGTCGTGAACAAGAGTATTACTCCTTTTAATTAAGTAAAAGGAGTAATACCACAGTGTAAAAGTGCTGCATTCTGAATATTACTAGAAGTGGAGTAAAAATAAACAATATTTCTCTCTGAAATTGTATTTATTAGAAGTATAAAGTAGCAGAAAATGGGAATACTCAATGAAGTACATGAGTAAATGCACTATATTCAAATATTTCCACCTCAGCCAGCTACAACATTTCATTACTTTTACTTTAAAGGAGTTATTTGTGTTGCATTACTTTCAAAATGCAGGACTTTTACTTGTAATAAGTATTTCTACTTCCTCTTATTGTTACTTTTACTCATGTAACACATTTCAACTTTTCTTCCATCGCTTTGAATTTCCACCATAAACAAATAATTCCGGAATAAACAGAAAGATTGTGTTACAAACAAAACAGACCGGGTAAGCAGGGAGGGTCCACCAAAAACACAGTTGCATTATGGGAAATGTAGGATCCGGTGTTTGTTTTTTAACTTAAATTGGAAGTTCTGTCTATTATAATTTATGATCTTATTTTATTAAATCTGGGGTTTCAATATTAATAGGAAAAAGAAAGGTCAAACCTTTAAAACATAAATACTATATTTCTACAATATACAGTGAAATATTGTGACTCTTCTAAAATGTTTCTAAATTGTATACGGTAATATTTTTAAAGAGAAAACTGTAATGCAGGTTGAAGCCACTAGATGGCGCCATTTCCATGTAATTCTTTTCTCTACCCATCCTGTGTACATTTCATATGATGAAGAGGAAATATCTTTATTATCTTTATCTTTGTCTTTACAATGCTCACAGTTTTCTGTTGGATGTCCTGCAACTTGTACCTGATTGCATGGAAATTAACTTTATTACAACACCGAAGGAAATGTGTTTTGCACCACACTGACGATAATGCACTTCAGGAATGTACTTCTGATGTTGTCGTGTGTTTATGTGTGTGTAGTGTAACTGCACTGCACAACTGTGTTGCAGAATGACAATTAATGATCCTTTAATCCTTTGAAATAATGCACGGTAAGAATCAATTGGATCAAATAAAATAAAACTTTATTAATCCCGAAAGACGTTTTTATGCCAGGATATTGCTAAAATGTACAATTACAACATAAAAAAAATGGAAAATTAACACCAACACAATATAGAGCCGAATGTATGTCAGTGTATTATTGTATTTACTCTATTATATTTGATACATTTCACATTTTAGCCTAAAATAATATTGTTTTACCCAGATTCTAGTACAACGCTGCACAACAGAGGTGTTGCGCAATATGTGTGTATGTTTTAAATTCTGTGTGAGATCAATAAAGTCCTTCTCTTATCTTTAATGTGGCTCTCGTCAAATGTTTCAGTGTGTTTTCAAAATGATAGTAACTATCAGTGACATCACACAGCCGCACTATATCAGGCTTTAGAAGAAAAGAACATGTATCGTTGCAGTTAATTCCTCTGAAATTCAGTTTTCAGCCGTCAAAACGTTTTCCATTTATTATCGTGCACACTGTTTGTGAAGCTCA